>NC_091304.1:38194169-38269169 GCF_038502225.1 Cherax quadricarinatus | reverse complement strand
ATACCTCAAAGGCAATGGGACCGGACAACATCTCTCCATGGGTCCTTAGAGAGGGAGCAGATATGTTGTGCGTACCACTTACCACAATCTTCAACACATCCCTGGAAACTGGGCAACTACCTGAGGTATGGAAGACAGCAAATGTAGTTCCCATTTTCAAAAAAGGAGACAGAAAAGAGGCACTAAACTATAGACCTGTGTCATTGACGTGTATAGTATGCAAAATTATGGAGAAGATTATCAGGAGGAGAGTGGTGGAGCACCTGGAACGGAACAGGAGTATAAATGCCAACCAGCACGGATTCACGGAAGGCAAATCCTGTGTCACAAACCTTCTGGAGTTTTATGATAAAATAACAGAAGTAAGACAAGAGAGAGAGGGGTGGGTTGATTGCATCTTCTTGGACTGCAAGAAGGCCTTTGACACAGTTCCTCACAAGAGATTAGTGCAGAAGCTAGAGCATCAGGCGCATATAACAGGAAGGGCACTGCAATGGATCAGAGAATACCTGACAGGGAGGCAACAACGAGTCATGGTACGTAATGATGTATCACAGTGGGCACCTGTGACGAGCGGGGTCCCACAGGGGTCGGTCCTAGGACCAGTGCTATTTTTGGTATATGTGAACGACATGACGGAAGGGTTAGACTCAGAAGTGTCCCTGTTTGCAGATGATGTGAAGTTAATGAGGAGAATTAAATCTGATGAGGACCAGGCAGGACTTCAAAGAGACCTGGACAGACTGGACACCTGGTCCAGCAAATGGCTTCTCGAATTTAATCCTGCCAAATGCAAAGTCATGAAGATAGGGGAAGGGCACAGAAGACCACAGACAGAGTATAGGCTAGGTGGCCAAAGACTGCAAACCTCACTCAAGGAGAAAGATCTTGGGGTGAGTATAACACCGAGCATGTCTCCGGAAGCACACATCAATCAGATAACTGCTGCAGCATATGGGCGCCTGGCAAACCTGAGAACAGCATTCCGACACCTTAGTAAGGAATCATTCAAGACACTGTACACCGTGTATGTCAGGCCCATACTGGAGTATGCAGCACCTGTTTGGAACCCGCACTTGATAAAGCACGTCAAGAAACTAGAGAAAGTACAAAGGTTTGCAACAAGGTTAGTTCCAGAGCTAAGGGGAATGTCCTATGAAGAAAGATTAAGGGAAATCGGCCTGACGACACTGGAGGACAGGAGGGTCAGGGGAGACATGATAACGACATATAAAATACTGCGTGGAATAGACAAGGTGGACAAGGACAGGATGTTCCAGGGAGGGGACACAGAAACAAGAGGCCACAATTGGAAGTTGAAGACACAAATGAGTCAGAGAGATAGTAGGAAGTATTTCTTCAGTCATAGAGTTGTAAGGCAGTGGAATAGCCTAGAAAATGACGTAGTGGAGGCAGGAACCATACACAGTTTTAAGACGAGGTTTGATAAAGCTCATGGAGCGGGGAGAGAGAGGGTCTAGTAGCAACCGGTGAAGAGGCGGGGCCAGGAGCTAGGACTCGACCCCTGCAACCACAAATAGGTGAGTACAAATAGGTGAGTACACACACACACACACACATACACATACACGCACACACACACACACACACCCACACACACACACACACGCACACGCACACGCACACGCACACGCACACGCACACGCACACACACACACACGCACACACACACACACACACACACATTTATAAATGTGCTGTTCCGGAGCAGTTTCCGAAACTTTTTTTTCCTTTATTTCAGCTGGTTAAAGCTGGTTAAACTAAGTCTGCCCGAAATGCCTAGCCATGCTAGGCGTTCTAGTGGTACACTCTGTAATCATTATTTAACTACATGTAAACCACACAACAACCAAATTCTGTAAATTCAACATTGTAATCTTTATAGAGAATAAACTTTGAATTGATGAGCATGAAATTCCGCCATCAGAGGGTGTTCAGCAGGGTGAGCCACTCTCTCCGTCTCTCTTCTGCATGACAGTACAAGAAATAACTTCCAGCTTGCTCAGCGAACTCAATATCTAACACCTGGATGATGCCACTCTCTCAGGCACGGAAGAGTTCTTGCTAGAGGACCTACAAATGGTGACTTATTCTCATTCTCTTCAAGTGTGAAATCATCACAACCAGGAAACAATTACAGCTGTACAAACAATCCTTTCTGAAGCCTCAGCTACTACCCAGACCAAGCGCATCCTATTGGGAGCACCGCTGGGTCATCAGGCTATCGACACAGTTCTCAATGACAAACTGAAAGAGAATGGAGGAAAGATTAAGTGATCTTGATGTCTATGACGCCCTGTATCTCCTCACAAGGTATCTAACTCTGCACGCTCCTTCGACAACCCAACACTCAGTGTGTGTCACTGGAAGATCACCATGAGTTCAAGCAACTCTTTCAGTGCGACTGGGAGGTACAGCGGTGCGCAAGGCAACGCACGTAGCATTACCTGCATTTCTGTCTTCGTGGATGGTTTCCAGTGAACTAGTAAAGGCATAAGAGGTGCTGTAGGAGCTCACGACCCCAAGTTCATCGAAGAAGCCAGGCAGTGGGGCGCCCTTGCAGACTCTTCAAGCAGACCAGCTCAACACAGTCGCACAGAGACAAACCGATCGTGAAAAAAATCGTTATCACAACACTCAATAACCTTCAGAAAACAACAAAGTTCGTCTCCTAGCAGTGAAGCCTCGACCCGCAGGCCATCCGGATTGAGGGAGGCTGGTAGTTAGTGTAGGGGGGGTGACTGGTAGTCAGAATGTGGGGGAGGTTGGTAGTCAGCGTGGGGGGGGGGAAGGCTGGTAGTCAGCGTGGGGGGGAGGCTGGTAGTCCGAGTGTGGGGGAGGCTGGTAGTCAGAGTGGGGGGGAGGCTGGTAGTCAGAGTGGGGGGGAGGCTGGTAGTCAGAGTGGGGGGGGAGGCTGGTAGTCAGAGTGGGGGGAGGCTGGTAGTCAGAGTGAGGGGGGGAGGCTGGAAGTCAGAGTGGGGGGGAGGCTGGTAGTCAGAGTGGGGGGAAGCTGGTAGTCAGAGTAGGGGGAGGCTGGTAGTCAGAGTGGGGGGAGGCTGGTAGTCAGAGTGAGGGGGGGAGGCTGGTAGTCAGAGTGTGGGGGGAGGCTGTGGTGAACATTGCTCCAGTCACGTAGATGTTGTGTGACGTCAGTATCATCCTGCCAACGAGATCCTGCCTCACCCCCTAGAGTATAATCTGGCTGGCCAGAGAGAGAGAGAGAGAGAGAGAGAGAGAGAGAGAGAGAGAGAGAGAGAGAGAGAGAGAGAGAGAGAGAGAGAGAGAGAGAGCAAGAAAGAGAGCAAGAAAGAGAGCAAGAGAGAGAGCAAGAGAGAGAGCAAGAGAGAGAGCAAGAAAGAGAGAGAGAGAGAGAGAGAGAGAGAGAGAGAGAGGGGGGGAGACACTTCATGCGTGAGTTTCGTCAAGGAACATGGATGTACACAGACAAGTAAGGTAGTGGAAGACTACATACAACGCCGTGGCTTTCAAATTATTTTTTTCGATGGGGTACTAACTCTTCCTGTTTAATATAACGAGGCAAGATAATAAAGCAGAATTCTCTGTCTACATCCTCCCTCATCCTCCCTTGGCTCCCTCCATCACCAAAAAAAAAAAAAAAGTGAAAACTCCGTATATACTTGATAAGAACCATAAAAGTCAATGGCGGGTATAATAAACATGTTTCTCTTTTGGGCAGACAGTTATTAATCAGACTGTCTTTGTAGTTCTGGAACTTATGACATGGAGTTGAAACCTCTTACCAAATGTTGATTGTGATAACAACACTTAAATTTGCAGCGGCTACCTCTGACTGGAAGCATGAGAAAGTCGTTAGGTTAGGTGAGGTCTTGGTCAGATGATGACCCGCTGTTGGAGCTTTTGGTCATCTGACCGAGGCCTTCCGCTGGCTTACCGGTTCACCCGCTTTAAAAATTATGATCAGTTATAACCATTTAGCATAAATATGAGAACATCGTATTTGATGGCATCACGAAGGTGTGTAAGCTGTCAGCAAGCATCACGAAGGTTTGTAAGCTGTCAGCAAGCATCACGAAGGTTTGTAAGCTGTCAGCAAGCATCACGAAGGTTTGTAAGCTGTCAGCAAGCATCACGAAGGTTTGTAAGCTGTCAGCAAGCATCACGAAGGTTTGTAAGCTGTCAGCAAGCATCACGAAGGTTTGTAAGCTGTCAGCAAGCATCACGAAGGTTTGTAAGCTGACAGCAAGCATCACGAAGGTTTATAAGCTGTCAGCAAGCATCACGAAGGTTTGTAAGCTGTCAGCAAGCATCACGAAGGTTTGTAAGCTGTCAGCAAGCATCACGAAGGTTTGTAAGCTGTCAGCAAGCATCACGAAGGTTTGTATGCTGTCAAGAAGCTGTCTCCATCGTCTGAGTGAGACGACGTGTAGTTATCTCACTCCTTCAAGGAAAATTTCTCAATGATAAGTTTTGTTGCTCCTCTTTGCCCTTTCTCAGTTTTATTTTTGTCGTATATAATTAGGGTGCCAGAATGGGACCAGGATATTGTACAGTGTTTACATTGTGAACAATAAAATGGTATAAAATACCGACAGGTTGTTTAGGTAAGACACATATGCAACAGTTAGGTATCTTTATTTCGAAACGTTTCGCCTACACAGTAGGCTTCTTCAGTCGAGTACAGCAAAGTTGATAGAAGCAGAAGAGACTTGAAGACGATGTAATCAGTCCATCACCCTTAAAGTTTTGAGGTGGTCAGTCCCTCAATCTGGAGAAGAGTATTGTTCCATTGTTTCAAGTGTATTCTGCTCGAAATGTCTCGTTATGAACCTGAGAAGCTTTTTTTTTTTATTTTTGCTGCAACATGTTGCTCCTTATAATTTATGTCATTTCCTATTTAAATTAGAGAATAAAAAATCGCAATACCATGACTGGAACAATACACAGATAACTCGCACATACGAAACTAAAACTTATAACAACGTTTTGGTCCGAAACGTCTCAATGTTCCATGTGCGGGTTATTTGTGTCACATTCCACCTCTTAGATCTTTCTCATTATTGTCTTGTGAGTTTCTTTTATATCTTGTGAGTAAATTTCCTTAACATCTGTTATTAGTAAATCTTCAGAACATCGCCTTGATTGCAACATCAGATTCCATTCCTTATATCCATGACAGCTTCAACTACCTGGAAACCTCTCTCTATATATTAATGGTACAAAATAAAGACAAGTCGATGACTTTGGAACAATGCTCTTCTCCAGACTGAGGGACTGACCACCTCAAAACTTTAAGGGTGATGGACTGATTACATCGTCTTCAAGTATCTTCTGCTTCTATCAACTTTTCTGTACTCGACTGAAGAAGCCTACTGTGTAGGCGAAACGTTTCGAAATAAAGATACGTAACTCTTGCATATGTGTCTTACCTAACAACCTGTCGGTATTTTATACCATTTTAATGTTCATTCTGTCAGACACTGCAACACAAGGGTATCTTGGTACAGACCATCTACTTCGACAACCTCTACTAGTGAGAACGGCTGGGTTTGAGAAGGACCTGCCCTCCCAAATCAACCTACGTCTCACCTCCTGGCACTATATAAGGCCCGATTCTGTCACTTCAACTTCATATTGTTTCAGACAACGGAACAATGCTCTTCTCCAGACTGAGGGACTGACCACCTCAAAACTTTAAGGGTGATGGACTGATTACATCGTCTTCAAGTCTCTTCAGCTTCTATCAACTTTTCTGTACTCGACTGAAGAAGCCTACTGTGTAGGCGAAACGTTTCGAAATAAAGATACCTAACTGTTGCATATGTGTCTTACCTAACAAGTCGATGAAAAAAAGCGACCAATACAACGCCTGACTCTGCTTTACATTAAACTATCTACTCTGAGGGACTGAACACTCACAGTGACTTCAAGGCTTAGGAACAGGAGATTTATTCAAGGTTGAGGGACTGAACACCTCAAACTTACATCTCCACCTCTTCTACTGTATCCATTTTTAAAATGTTGCCTCTGTATTCGACTGAAGAAGCCTGCCTGCACAGGCGAAAATGTTCGGTAATAACTATATCCAGGTGCCTAAGTGCCTACAGATACTTTTGCAGTCGGTCACAAAGGCCGCCCATCTTCCAGCTTTGATGAGTTACCCTCTCTCCTGTTACATGTATCATGTACCAGTGTTAAAAACAAACTTGAACAAATTGACAACAAATCCTGTTAGCGATCCACTACCAGCTTCTGCCTGGTAGTGAGGCAGTCACTGATCCACTACCAGCTTCTGCCTGGTAGTGAGTCAGTCACTGATCCACTACCAGCTTCTGCCTGGTAGTGAGTCAGTCACTGATCCACTACCAGCTTCTGCCTGGTAGTGAGTCAGTCACTGATCCACTACCAGCTTCTGCCTGGTAGTGAGCCAGTCACTGATCCACTACCAGCTTCTGCCTGGTAGTGAGTCAGTCACTGATCCACTACCAGCCTCTGCCTGGTAGTGAGTCAGTCACTGATCCACTACCAGCTTCTGCCTGGTAGTGAGGCAGTCACTGATCCACTACCAGCTTCTGCCTGGTAGTGAGTCAGTCACTGATCCACTACCAGCTTCTGCCTGGTAGTGAGCCAGTCACTGATCCACTACCAGCTTCTGCCTGGTAGTGAGTCAGTCACTGATCCACTACCAGCTTCTGCCTGGTAGTGAGTCAGTCACTGATCCACTACCAGCTTCTGCCTGGTAGTGAGTCAGTCACTGATCCACTACCAGCTTCTGCCTGGTAGTGAGCCAGTCACTGATCCACTACCAGCTTCTGCCTGGTAGTGAGCCAGTCACTGATCCACTACCAGCTTCTGCCTGGTAGTGAGCCAATCACTGATCCACTACCAGCTTCTGCCTGGTAGTGAGCCAGTCACTGATCCACTACCAGCCTCTGCCTGGTAGCGAGTCAGTCACTGATCCAATACCAGCTTCTGCCTGTTAGTGAGTCAGTCACTGATCCAATACCAGCTTCTGTCTGGTAGTGAGTCAGTCACTGATCCACTACCAGCTTCTGTCTGTTAGTGAGTCAGTCACTGATCCACTACCAGCTTCTGTCTGTTAGTGAGTCGTTCACTGATCCACTGCCAGCCTCTGCCTGGTAGTGAGTCAGTCACTGATCCACTACCAGCCTCTGCCTGTTGGTGAGTCAGTCACTGATCCACTACCAGCTTCTGTCTGGTAGTGAGTCAGTCACTGATCCACTACCAGCTTCTGTCTGGTAGTGAGTCAGTCACTGATCCACTACCAGCCTCTGTCTGGTAGTGAGTCAGTCACTGATCCACTACCAGCCTCTGCCTGGTAGTGAGTCAGTCACTGATCCACTACCAGCCTCTGCCAGGTAGTGAGTCAGTCACTGATCCACTACCAGATTCTGCCTGAGAGTGAGTCAGTCACTGATCCACTACCAGCCTCTGCCTGGTAGTGAGTCAGTCACTGATCCACTACCAGCCTCTGCCTGGTAGTGAGTCGTTCACTGATCCACTACGAGCCTCTGCCTGGTAGTGAGTCAGTCACTGATCCACTACCAGCCTCTGCCTGGTAGTGAGTCAGTCACTGATCCACTACTAGCCTCTGCCTGGTAGTGAGTCAGTCACTGATCCACTACCAGCCTCTGCCTGGTAGTGAGTCAGTCACTGATCCACTACCAGCCTCTGCCTGGTAGTGAGTCAGTCACTGATCCACTACCAGCTTCTGCCTGGTAGTGAGTCAGTCAATGATTCACTACCAGCCTCTGCCTGGTAGTGAGTCAGTCACTGATCCACTACCAGCTTCTGCCTGGTAGTGAGTCAGTCACTGATCCACTACCAGCTACTGCCTGGTAGTGAGTCAGTCACTGATCCACTACCAGCCTCTGCCTGGTAGTGAGACAGTCACTGATCCACTACCAGCCTCTGCCTGGTAGTGAGTCAGTCACTGATATACTACCAGCTTCTGCCTGGTAGTGAGTCAGTCACTGATCCACTACCAGCTTCTGCCTGGTAGTGAGTCAGTCAATGATTCACTACCAGCCTCTGCCTGGTAGTGAGTCAGTCACTGATACACTACCAGCCTCTGCCTGGTAGTGAGTCAGTCACTGATACACTACCAGCCTCTGCCTGGTAGTGAGTCAGTCACTGATACACTACCAGCCTCTGCCTGGTAGTGAGTCAGTCTCTGATACACTACCAGCCTCTGCCTGGTAGTGAGTCAGTCACTGATCCACTACCAGCCTCTGCCTGGTAGTGAGTCAGTCACTGATACACTACGAGTCACCAAGATATTGTAGTACATTTAGTATTGCCTTGTGTTATACCTTTTCGAAAGGAGGAAAAGCAGACTAAGAGGGAGAAGGGAAGAGAGAGAGGGTGAAGAAGAGGAAGAAGGTGAGGGAGAGAGAGTGAAGGAAGAGAATGAGGGAGAGGAGAGGGAGAAAATGGAGAGAGGGAAAGGAAGAGTGAGAGACAGGAGAGGGAAGGGAAAAGAAAGGAAGAGGAAGAGAGTGAGAGGGATAGGAAGAGAGCGGAAGTGAAAGAGAGAGCGGAAGTGAGAGGAAGGGGCAGAGGACAAGGACAGGGAGAGAGAGAGATTAGAAAATGAAGAGTTGGACGGAGAGGGAAAAGAAAGAAATGGAGAGAGATCTGGACGGAGAGAGAAAGGGAGAAATAGAAAGGGAAATAGAGAAATACTGATAGAGAAAAAAGGGAGAGAGGGAGAAGAGGCTGGAGATAGAAGAGGGAGAGAGGTTAGCACAGTTATACCTGTGAACTTGTTTATATACACAGACGTGGAGTGCTGGTTTATTTACATACACAGACGTGGAGTGCTTGTTTATTTACATACACAGACGTGGAGTGCTTGTTTATTTACTACTAGTGAGAACGGCTGGGTTTGAGAGGGACCTGCCCTCCCAAAGCAACCTACGTCTCACCTCCTGGCACTATATAAGGCCCCATTCTGTCACTTCAACTTCATATTGTTTCAGACAACGGAACAATGCTCTTCTCCAGACTGAGGGACTGACCACCTCAAAACTTTAAGGGTGATGGACTGATTACATCGTCTTCACGTATCTTCTGCTTCTATCAATTTTTCTGTACTCGACTGAAGAAGCCTACTGTGTAGGCGAAACGTTTCGAAATAAAGATACCTAACTGTTGCATATGTGTCTTACCTAACAATCTGTCGGTATTTTATACCATTTCAATGTTTATTATTTCCATGCTGATTATATTACCAGGATATGGTATTTTTCTGTCACCATTCCAGTCATGTATATGATAGCTGTGAGGCCTTAAACATGGCAGAGATAGATGGTGAACATTAAAATGGTATAAAATACCGACAGGTTGTTAGGTAAGACACATATGCAACAGTTAGGTATCTTTATACCATATCTTTATACCATTTTAATGTTCAATCTGTCAGACACTGCAACACAAGGGTATCTTGGTACAGACCTGCAATCAACTTCGACAACTTCCACTAGTGAGAGCGGCTGGATTTGAGAGGGACCTGACCTTTCAACATCTGAGTTCTTACCTCTCCTAGTGGCCTACGTCTCACCTCTTGGCGCTATAAAAGCTCCATCCTGTCACTTCATCTCCATATTGTTTCATACTATGGAACAATGCTCTTCTCCAGACTGAGGGACTGACCACCTCAAAACTTTAAGGGTGATGGACTGATTACATCGTCTTCAAGTATCTTCTGCTTCTATCAACTTTTCTGTACTTGACTGAAGAAGCCTATTGTGTAGGCGAAACGTTTCATAATAAAGATACCTAACTGTTGCATATGTGTCTTACCTAACAACCTGTCGGTATTTTATACCATTTTAATGTTCAATCTGTCAGACACTGCAACACAAGGGTATCTTGGTACAGACCTGCAATCAACTTCGACAACTTCCACTAGTGAGAGCGGCTGGATTTGAGAGGGACCTGACCTTTCAACATCTGAGTTCTTACCTCTCCTAGTGGCCTACGTCTCACCTCTTGGCGCTATAAAAGCTCCATCCTGTCACTTCATCTCCATATTGTTTCATACTATGGAACAATGCTCTTCTCCAGACTGAGGGACTGACCACCTCAAAACTTTAAGGGTGATGGACTGATTACATCGTCTTCAAGTATCTTCTGCTTCTATCAACTTTTCTGTACTTGACTGAAGAAGCCTATTGTGTAGGCGAAACGTTTCATGATAAAGATACCTAACTGTTGCATATGTGTCTTACCTAACAACCTGTCGGTATTTTATACCATTTTAATGTTCAATCTGTCAGACACTGCAACACAAGGGTATCTTGGTACAGACCTGCAATCAACTTCGACAACTTCCACTAGTGAGAGCGGCTGGATTTGAGAGGGACCTGACCTTTCAACATCTGAGTTCTTACCTCTCCTAGTGGCCTACGTCTCACCTCTTGGCGCTATAAAAGCTCCATCCTGTCACTTCATCTCCATATTGTTTCATACTATGGAACAATGCTCTTCTCCAGACTGAGGGACTGACCACCTCAAAACTTTAAGGGTGATGGACTGATTACATCGTCTTCAAGTATCTTCTGCTTCTATCAACTTTTCTGTACTTGACTGAAGAAGCCTATTGTGTAGGCGAAACGTTTCATAATAAAGATACCTAACTGTTGCATATGTGTCTTACCTAACAGAGATAGATGGTCCTTTTCAGCAGATAGGTTCAGTGTGGACTCTAGTCTTCTGCTGTGTGCCTTCATGTATTCACATGTACTCCCATTTTACTCTTTTCTCTTCCCTTTCAATTCTCTGTCCTTTATCCTCAGTTCTTACTACGTTCTTCAGTTTCCTCCACAATTCTGTCGTCGTGATTGTCAGTGCGTATGTTGTGAGTGCATAGAGCAGAGTGCGTGAGTGTGTACTGGAGAGTTTGTGAGTGATGATGAGTACGTCAGTGTGTATGGGTGTGTATCTTGGTGAGTGCTTGAGTGTTTGTACTGAGAAGTGATGATTCATAAGTCGTTGTTGCGAGTGTATGAGTCGATGATTCGTAAGTCGTTATTGTGAGTGCATGAATGTTCTGGTGAGTGCATGAGGCAGAACATGCGGTGCTTACTTAAGACTTACAGAGCACCCGTCGTTTACTAAATAAAGACTTAAAGCTCACCCGCTGTTTACTCAAGACTTTGAGAAAACTCACAGTACACCCAGTTGTATGGGGAAGCAAGGATTAAAATATTGAGCTAATATGAAATGAAGTGATGGTATATTAGGTCATAATATTTGGCCGGGTCATTGACAATGTACACAGACAACATACCAAACATCCTGACTACAGACGAACTTTCACCACCATTTTCATAAAACAGCGGCCGTTAGCAGTCAAGCTCATTTACAACCGTTACTCCTGTGGAGATGACACATGACAACGAAATGAATGAGCTCCAGATTCTGATCATGATAGCATATTTGATTTTTGGATTATCCTAATAATGTTCGAGAAGGTAGATTTTTTATTTCACCAATAAATAAGCTCTTTCAATATTTTTTTTCACTTGTAGTGGGCGTTTCCACACCTCCATGAGGTAGAATACATGACACTGTTTCATGTGGTAGCCCCTATAGGCCTAGTCCATAAATTGTGATATTTCTGAAAATTTCATTCTTTCGCAGCTTGCTTCGTACAAGTGGCTGAATATAACATTAACGAGTCAGATCATGAGGTACAGTGTTAAGAGCGAATTTATTATCAAGAACATCGTCTATATTATAATCTTCCTCCTCATAACTGTAATGGGTTTCATTAGCATCATTGTCTCCATTATCAATAACAACAAGTGAGAAATCAACATCTATGTCACGAGCAGCAAAATTATGCTGAGATGCATTACCACAGGAAACACCATCGGTACTTGTTGTTCCTTGAAAGTGACTGCTTCTTCTTCAGCTTCTTAAGCCAACATTTACGCAGCTGTATCGTCCGTTACAAACCTTCCTGCAAAATGTAACAGTGTATATATCGCTACGTAGCTCTTGCCAGGCAAACTGGCAAATGATAAGAACATAACATAAAAATGGAGGAACACTGCATAAGACCTACTGGCCCATGCAAGGCAGGTCCTTATCAAAACGACCTCTACCTAAAACTACCCAATGACACCAATCAAACCCAGCCCATCCCACTCATATATTTGTCCAATCTCTTTTTAAAGCTACCCAAGGTCCTAGCCTCGATCACCCCATTGGGAAGATTGTTCCACGCATCCACAACTCTGTTAGAAAACCAGTACTTACCTATGTCCTTTCTAAATCTAAATTTTTTCCAACTTAAATCCATTATTTCTGGTTCTTACCTGGTTCGACACTCTCAGTACTTTATTAATATCTCCTTTGTTTACGCCCGTCATCCACTTATGCACTTCAATGATATCTCCCCTCATTCTACGCCTCTCCAAAGAGTGGAGATTTAAGGCTTTAAGTCTATCTTCATACGGGAGGTTCCTTACACAGTAAATCATTTTAGTCATTCTTCTCTGTATGTTCTCTAATGAGTCTATATCCATCCTGTAGTAAGGGGACCAAAACTGAGCAGCATAATCTAAATGAGGCCTCACCAGTGATGTATAGAGCTGTAAAATAACTTTTGGGCTTCTGTTACTTATACTTCTTGAGATAAATCCAAGTAATCTGTTAGCCTTGTTGCACACACTTAGGCACTGCTGTCTTGGCTTTAGATTTCTGCTTACCATGACTCCCAAGTCTTTTTCACATTCTGTATGATCAAGCTCTACTTCATCTAGTTTATAGCTTCGAGGGTTATTTTCATTACCAAGGACTAGTACCTTACACTTATCCACACTGAACTTCATCTGTCATTTTTCAGACCAAGACATTAATTTGTCCAAATCCTCCTGGAGTTCATTTCTATCCTCCTCTGAATGAATTATATGGCCTATCATTGTATCATCAGCAAATTTACTCATGTCACTCGTAATCCCTTCATCAAGGTCATTAACGAAAATTATGAACAAGAGAGGGCCTAAAACTGATCCTTGTGGAATGCCACTAGTGACTAATCCCCATTCTGATTTGACCCTATTAATGGAAACTCTGCTTTCTATTGGTAAGCCATGCCTCTATCCATGCTAAAACTTTACCTCCTATACTGCCTCCCAGCATACATAAAGGGGGATTACCAATAGACCCCTGACTGTCTTCAAGCAGACACTGGACAGGCACCTAAAGTCGGTACCTGACCAGCCTGGCTGTGGCTCGTAGGTTGGATTGCGTGCAACCAGCAGTAAAAGCCTGGTTGATCAGCCCCTGATCCACCATGAGGCCTGGTCACAGACCGGGCCGGGGAGGCGTTGACCCCCGGAACTCTCTCCAGGTAAACTCCAGGTAATACCATGAGCTGCCACTTTTCTTAAGAGTCTCTTGTGAGGTACTCTATCGAAGGCTTTACTAAAATCCAAATAAACAAGATAATATTCTTTATCAGTGTCAACTGCCTCAAATGTTCAACTGAAGAGCGTCAGTAAATTTGTCAGGCAGGAACGACCTCTCGTGAACCCATGCTGAGATTCATTAATCAAATTATGCACTTCAAGGTGACTTCTAATAATGTCAGCTATAATTGATTCTAATAACTTGCCCACTATAGATGTCAGGCTTATTGGACGGTAATTTGAAGGAGTGGACTTATCTCCTGATTTGAATAAAGGACCCACATTAGCCATCTTCCACAACTCTGGCACAACACCGGTAAGGATGGACGCATTAAACACACTCATTAATGGCTGACTAAGCTCCATCTTGCATTCCTTAAGTACCATGGAAAACAACTCATCGGGTCCCGGGGGCTTATTCTGCTTCAGTTTGTCTATTTGTTTGATAACCATGTTCCTCGTGACAGTATGACAGGATGCCCTCTCGTGCAATTTTACCAGCAGCTGAAAGAAGAGCTTAGGGTTGCTAAGCTGGAGATTAACGGAGGAGAACAAGAGGATTTGTAGTAATCCTCCTGTTGTGAGTCTCCAGGTTAAGAGGGGAACTTGGTCAGTGGCCGGGAAACATGGAACCAAGCTGAGGATCAAGAAGACTGTTGGAGAGGCAGAAACAACGAGAAACCAGAAGACTACTGTGGAAACTTCCAACCCTTTTTCGGTGCTACCTGACGAATGTGGGTGTTCTACTGGGAATGCCACAACGAACACCAAGGAAGCATTGACAGACATGAGTGAGACATCCCTAGAAACACCAACGAAGACCATCGAGAACGTCTTTACGAATTCCACAAGTGAAGGTGTAGTGCTACCTAACGAATGTGAGTCGACTACTAGGAACATCACGACGGACGTCGACAAGGAAGGTAAAAACGTTGTTGTTGGGGACAGCCAGATTAGGTAAATGGATAGGGCATTCTGCTTGAAGGATAGGAGTAGGAGGCAAAGAGTGTTTTCCTGGGGCTGGGATGAAGGATATTGTTAGCCATCTGGATGACATTACGAGAGGTAATGGGAGAAATCCTATTTGTCTCAGTGCTGGAGGCAACGATGTTGGCAGACGTAGGAGTGAGGACCTGATTAGCAGGTATAGGTTAGCAATAGAGATAATTAGGAGGAAGGATGGGAACCCTGTCGTGTGTGGTATTTTGCCAAGGAGAGGAGTTGGAAATGAATGGATGTTCAGGGCAATTGGTGTCAATTGCTGGCTGGACAAATACTGTAAGGAAAATGCGGTGACATTCATTGACAACTGGGACCTCTTCCATGGCAGAAATAACATGTATGCCAGGGATGGGGTTCACTTATCTAGGTCTGGGGTGGGAGCACTGGCCAACGCAGTGGAGGGAGCTGTTAGGTCTTCAAACTAGGAATAGTTAATGGTATGGGTTTTGGCGGGAAACACTGAAGTCCCAGTGTAATAATATGAGTACTTGGAGAACTAGTAATAGGCAAAACGAGGGGGATATTGGAAAGCCAGTGGCACTAGGCGACAAGGACAGAAATAGGTTAAGTGGAATAACAGAAAGGAGCAGGAAGGGTAAAGAGAAAGGAGGGTCCTTAAATATATATTACACAAATAGTCGTAGTGCTAGGAATAAGATGGACGAGTTGAGACTAGTTGCTAGTGCAGGTAACATTGATGTATTTGCCTTATCTGAGACGTGGTTCAATACGAAAAATTGGGACATGCCTGCTGAATGTCACATACAGGGATTTAAATTGTTCGAAGTAGATGTAAGTATCGGGAAGGGGGGTGGGGTGGCACTATGTCCGAGATCGCTTGAACTGTTGCATAAAAACGGGTATTAAATCTGAAGTAACACATACAGAGTGTTTGGATAGAATTTTCAGAGGGGCATGAAAAATTGATTTTAGGTGTGATATACCATCCCCCAAACTTAGATAGGGACCAGGGGATACTACTATGGGAGGAAATTGTTAAGGCCACAAGGCACCATAATGTAGTAATTCTAGGAGACTTTAACTTTAGTCATATTGATTGGAATTTCTTGACTGGGAATTTAGAAACAAACGACTTCTTAGAAGTAGTTCAGGATTGTTTTTTGAAGCAGTTTGTGACGGAGCCTACAAGGGGAAATAACCTTCTTGACTTTGTTTTGGGAAACAAGGAAACTCTTGTTAATAATTTAGAAATTACAGAGGAACTCGGCACAAGCTATCACAAATCAATTACCTTTAGCATTGAATAGAAGTATGACAGTAGGGATAATTCAGTACTGGTCCCAGATTTTCGCTTAGCAGATTACAATGGGCTTAGAGAACACTTATCATCTGTGGACTGGGGTAACGAAGAGAGCTATCAGTATGACAGCTTTAACACAATACATGCTGCCCAAAGGACATTTATCCCATATAAGGAAATTAGATCGAATAGAAATGACCCCAGATGGATGAATAATAGGTTCAGATATCTTTTAGGACAGAAAAAAGGAATTTATAGGCGCATCCAAAGAGGCGAGGGTCATCTCATGAATCAGTATATTGACATTAAGAGGGACGTTAAAAAGGGGATAAGAAAAGCTAAACGGGACTATGAAATTAAAGTTGCTAGGGATTCGAAAACTAACCCAAAAAGTTTTTTCCAGGTTTATAGAACAAAAGTTAGAGATAAGATAGGTCCCCTTAAAAATAACTCTGGGCATCTCACTGACAAGGAGAATGAAATGTGCTCTATTCTTAATTATTTTCTCTCGGTTTTCACTCAGAAAGACATTAACAATATCCCAGTAATTAATTTTATAGTGGGCCAGATGATGATAAATTATGCAATATCACAGTCACTACCGAATTGGTTATCAAACAAATAGACCGGTTAAAGCATGTGAAGGCTTACTCAACCCTGTAACAACTTCAGACAGAATTACCAAGGCTGGCTCCTCCTCAGGAAAATTAATGAATAGAAAAAGAAATAATTATTCACAAAAATAAACACTTATTATTTAGTAATGCAAAGATAAAACATTGAAAAAATGTGTATCCTATTTGCCAGAAAAATGAAATAAAAATATGACATTTGAATTCAACGCTAATATGTACAGTTATACTGGGGTGTCTGGTGGAGGTTGACACCGTCTTGTAGAAATTGTAGCCGTTACTGATGATGTGGGGGGGGGGTCACAGGTGTTGGTTGTCACCAACACCTGTGATAAAGCTCCTGGAGAGCGAAACGTTGCCACAATAAAATGTCACATTAGTTGCACTTGTGTCCTTTTACTTTACATATTGTCGGTAATTCTATCAACTTCATTACAATCTTCAGAGTCTATAGCCTTGAATAGTCAGTCCAGATGACAGGAACGCAGGTTCTTTACCACTGCAAATATGAGGGGTAGTGTCCTGTACAATTAATCAGGTAGGTAAATTATAAGGTGACGTCCCAAGACCTTCAACGCTTCTCGTTGGTTGGCAGGTGATCCGATCTGTCATTCCAAGCTGGAAAGAGACAGGTTACCCACTGCTTAAGAAATCACTCTCCATGATAAGTGCAAGATACTTAAAAAAAGGTGGTGATTATATAAAAGTCTCATGTGGAGCTTAAAACTGAAAGGACTAAGTTTTTTATTGGTCAAAAGTGAAGCTTTCAACCAATATCCACTAGAATAGAAGCAGAGGCTTTTACTTACAGTTGTGCTGGGAGCTGTGAGTCGAGTGATTACCGTTTGGCCGGAGCCCCACACGTCACCTTTCGGGGGGGGGGGAAGGGGGGGGGGATAGTGGGAGCTAGACTGACCCTACCTTAACAAGCAGCCGGCAATCAAACTATCATTACCATATACTCGCTCGCTACTCCTATCTGTTGAACTTTTCTCTCACAAAGCAAAATAAATCCCCGGGCCCTGATGAGCTTTTTTCAAGGGTTCTTGGGGAGTGTAAAGTGGAACTTTGTGAACCATTGACTGATATTTTTAATATTTCTCTTCGAACAGGTGTAGTGTCTGATATGTGGAAGATGGCTAATGTAATTCCTATTTTTAAAGCAGGGGACAAGTCGTTACTGTCAAATTACCGCCCAATAAGCCTTACCTCAATTGTAGGCAAATTACTAGAGTCAATTATAGCTGATAATATAAGAAGCCATCTGGATCTGCACAGCTTGATTAATGATACTCAACATGGATTCACGAGGGGCCGTTCCTGCCTAACTAATTTATTAACCTTCTTCAGTAAGGCTTTTGAGGCCGTTGATCATGATAAAGAATACGATATTGTTTATTTAGATTTTAGTAAGGCTTTTGATAGAGTACCGCACCAGAGACTGTTAAAAAGTGGTAGCTCATGGTATTGGGGAGAAGTGCTGTCATGGATCCAGTCATGGCTCACTAATAGGAAGCAGAGAGTATGCTTAAATGGCTTTCAATCCGAGTGGGGATCTGTAACAAGTGGCGTACCACAGGGATCAGTCTTAGGCCCGTTGTTGTTTATAATTTATATCAATGACCTTCATGAGGGTATTACTAGTGATATGAGCAAATTCGCCGATGACACAAAGATAGGTAGGATAATTGATTCAAACGTAGATGTTAGGGAACTTCAGGAGGATTTAGACAAACTCTATTCTTGGTCAGAAAAGTGGCAGATGCAGTTAAGTGTAGAAAAATGCAAGGTTCTGAAGCTCGGGAGTGCCCATAACCCTAGCACTTATAAGTTAAATAATGTAGAACTTAGCCATACAGATTGCGAAAAGAACTTGGGGGTTATGGTGAGCAGCAACCTTGGTATAAACCTTGGTAATAAATACCGACAAGTTGGTTTAGAAAGACACGTAAACAAACACTATAACATATTTATTAGAAAACTTTTCGGTCCTGGGACCTTGATCACTTCTAATCGTGATCAAGGTACCAGGACCGAAACGTTTTCTAATAAATATGTTATAGTGTTTGCTTACGTGTCTTTCTAAACCAGCAGCAACCTTAAACCAAGACAGCAATGCCTAAGCGTACGCAATAAGGCAAATAGATTATTGGGGTTTATATCAAGAAGTGTAAGCAACAGAAGTCCAGAGGTCATACTGCAGCTTAATACATCATTAGTAAGGCCTCACCTAGATTATGCAGCTCAGTTCTGGTCTCCATATTACAGAATGGATATAAATTCGTTAGAAAACATTCAGCGTAGAATGACGAAATTAATTGTTTTTGTAGATGAATGGTTCAGAGAACCGACATGTTGATAAATTAGACACATGTGCAACTCTTGGGTATCTTTATTGAGGAAACGTTTCGCCACACAGTGGCTTCATCAGTCCATACGTAGGAGAAACTTGAAGAACAGGAGAAGAATGAGGTAATCAGTCCCTCAACCTTGAGTCGATGTGTTCAGTCCATCAATCTTGAATAGAATACGGCATATCGAACGAACGAACGAACGAAAGTTCAGGTAAGATCCCAAATGGGATGAGCGGGGAAAACGGGACAGACGAAGAATAGTGCTGGAGAGGAGTGTTCTTAGTCGTAGAAATAGAGCCAGGGCTTAACCCAGCAGCAAAGGCGATCGTGGGACAGATATTGAAAAGAGAAATTCCGGTTCTTCTGTTGGGACTCCGGTGGGGTGAGCTGGGAGTAAGGGACTTGCGACGTTTAGAGCTAGAGAGGAGTGCAGAACTGAGTCATGTCTTAACCCAGAAATGCTAAGGCGAACGTGGGTCAGAGAATGGTACCTGTCTTACAAGGTACCTGTCAGCGGATTCCATTGTTCCATGGAATGAAACAATATATTGTTTCATTCCATGGAACAATGCTCTTCTCCAGACTGAGGGACTGACCACCTCAAAACTTTAAGGGTGATGGACTGATTACATCGTCTTCAAGTATCTTCTGCTTCTATCAACTTTTCTGTACTCGACTGAAGAAGCCTAATGTGTAGGCGAAACGTTTCGAAATAAAGATACCTAACTGTTGCATATGTGTCTTACCTAACAATATGATAGTTTGTCTACAAGGACATTTAACTTTAACCTCACAAGAGACTCTTAAAGAAAAGTGGCAGCTCATGGTATAGGAGGTAAAGTTCTAGCATGGATTGAGGCATGGCTTACCAATAGAAAGCAGAGAGTTACCATTAGTGGAGTGAAATCTGAATGGGGAATAGTCACTAGTGGCGTTCCACAAGGATCAGTTTTAGGCCCTCTCCTGTTCATAATTTACATTAATGACCTTGATGAAGGGATTACTAGTGACATGAGTAAGTTTGCTGATGATACAAAGATAGGCCGTATAATTCACTCTGAGGAGGATATCAATGAACTCCAGGACGATTTGAACAAATTAATGTCTTGGTCTGAAAAATGGCAGATGAAGTTTAATGTGGATAAGTGTAAGGTACTTTCCCTTGGTAATGAAAATAACCCTCGAAGCTATAATCTAGGTGAAGTAGAGCTTGGTCATACAGAATGTGGAAAAGACTTGGGAGTCATGGTAAGCAGAAATCTAAAGCCAAGACAGCAGTGCCTTAGTGTGCGCAACAAGGCCAACAGATTACTTGGATTTATCTCAAGAAGTATAAGTAACAGAAGTCCAAAAGTTATTTTACAGCTCTATACATCACTAGTGAGGCCTCATTTAGATTATGCTGCTCAGTTTTGGTCCCCTTACTACAGGATGGACATAGACTCATTAGAGAACATACAGAGAAGAATGACTAAAATGATTTACTGTGTAAGGAACCTCCCGTATGAAGATAGACTTAAAGCCTTAAATCTCCACTCTCTGGAGAGGCGTAGAATGAGGGGAGATATCATTGAAGTGTATAAGTGGATGACGGGCATAAACAAGGGAGACATTAATAAAGTACTGAGGGTGTCGAACCAGGTAAGAACCAGGAATAATGGATTTAAGTTGGATAAATTTAGATTTAGAAAGGACATAGGTAAGTACTGGTTTTCTAACAGAGTTGTAGATGCGTGGAACAGTCTTCCCAGTGGGGCGATAGAGGCTAGGACCTTGTGTAGCTTTAAGAAGAGACTGGACAAATATATGAGTGGGAGGGGCTGGGTTTGATTGGTGTCAAGGGGTACGGGAGTTATTGATAAATTAGACACATGTGCAACTCTTGGGTATCTTTATTGAGGAAACGTTTCGCCACACAGTGGCTTCATCAGTCCATACAAAGGAGAATCTTGAAGAACAGGAGGAGAATGAGGTAATCAGTCCCTCAACCTTGAGTCGATGTGGTCAGTCCATCAGTCTTGAATAGAATACGGCATACGTGCTGAGAAGGAGCTTATAAACCGTTGGCAGGAGAGGTGCAGCAGTCATAGGTCGTGTAACATTTGTTCAATGTTGAAGTAGGTCGTGCCCAAGAATTAGGCAAGCGAAGAATTCCCAAGTATTAAGATCCCAAGAAGTTGCAGTGTCTGACAGGTTTGTAGATGAATGGTTCAGAGAACCGACATGTTGATAAATTAGACACATGTGCAACTCTTGGGTATCTTTATTGAGGAAGTTATTTCTTGAGTAGTTATTTCTTGAGTAGCTTTAGGTAGATGTCGTTTTGATAAGGACCTGCCTCGTATGGGCCAGTAGGCCTTCTGCAGTGTTCCTACATTCTTATGTTCTTATGTTAACTGTCTAGCAGTGATTATCTTCCATTACATGTGTAGCAGTGATTATCAGATAATAAGAACATTGGTATTAAAATAAAACCGGCGATAAAAGACCTGATAAAATAATGTTCTGTATTTTGCCAAGAGATCATTGAACATTGATGAATGTACGAAGATTAAAGAGAGAGAGAGAGAGAGAGAGAGAGAGAGAGAGAGAGAGAGAGAGAGAGAGAGAGAGAGAGAGAGAGAGAGAGAGAGAGAAAGAGAAAGAGAAAGAGAGAGAGAGAGAGAGAGAGAGAGAGAGAGAGAGAGAGAGAGAGAGAGAGAGAGAGAGAGAGAGAGAGAGAGAGAGAGAGAGAGAGATAGAGAGAGAGAGAGAGAGAGAGAGAGAGAGAGATGGAAGCTGTTTTACAAGTATAATGCATATTTTCTCGAGCCGTAATAGACGTATCACAAATTTAAACATACTTTCACGTGTAAGATTTTGATCTCGATCCTAATGTTATGATCCAAAATCAATATTTAACCAGTAAAACAGGGAAAAATGAGATGGGTCGCCATTTTTGAAGATGGAGGTGAAAGCCCACCTAATATCAGTCAGGATGTGTAGTATGTTATTTAGGAAAACATTAAAAATAAACAATATAAATTTAATTTAATTACGAATTAGTTCAACATTTGCCCTAAAAGAAAAGAAAAACTTCCCTGGACTACCAGTATTTGCTCCAGGAGCTTGATAAAGCTCCTGGAGAGCGAAACGTTGCCACAATAAATGTCACATTAGTTGCACTTGTGTCCTTTTACTTTACACTTACAATACCACGAGTAGAAACTAGTATAAGATGTATGTATAAGATATAAGATACCACCTAAAAAAAACAAAACATTTTAATAGGAAAAGTTATTCTCTAGGAACTTTACTTCGGTGTTGCACAGAGGACATGAACCAATGAATTTATGTGGTATAAGTAACAGGTAAGGCTGGCAAAAATCAATGTTACATCAAGGTTCAGAAGAAGACTGGTCAGATTCATCGCTGTAGTTGCTAGTTTATTGTGCACCTCATATCCATCCCGAGGACGGTAGCGCAAGATACACATGTGATACACAAAAGGCCTACGTGCCAGGCCCCTAAAAGGTTAACAGGAATACATCTGGATTTGCATCTACAGTTGACTTATTTGTTTTTTGCAAGCAAATTTAGGCTGTTTGCTAAATATATCTTATTTTCATTAATGGTACCTTGTCATACACACTGAAATATAGAAATGGACAAACACACAGTTTTCAGGAAAGTGATCATAACTCTGACCATGAACATTAAAATGGTATAAAATACCGACAGGTTGTTAGGTAAGACACATATGCAACAGTTAGGTATCTTTATTATGAAACGTTTCGCCTACACAGTAGGCTTCTTCAGTCAAGTACAGAAAAGTTGATAGAAGCAAAGGATACTTGAAGACGATGTAATCAGTCCATCACCCTTAAAGTTTTGAGGTGGTCAGTCCCTCAGTCTGGAGAAGAGCATTGTTCCATAGTATGAAACAATATGGAGAAGAAGTGACAGGATGGAGCTTTTTATAGCGCCAAGAGGTGAGACGTAGGCCACTAGGAGAGGTAAGAACTCAGATGTTGAAAAGTCAGGTCCCTCTCAAATCCAGCCCCTCTCACTAGTGGAAGTTGTCGAAGTTGATAGCAGGTCTGTACCAAGACACTGCAACACAAGGGTATCTTGGTACAGACCTGCTATCAACTTCGACAACTTCCACTAGTGAGAGGGGCTGGATTTGAGAGGGACCTGACCTTTCAACATCTGAGTTCTTACCTCTCCTAGTGGCCTACGTCTCACCTCTTGGCGCTATAAAAAGCTCCATCCTGTCACTTCTTCTCCATATTGTTTCATACTATGGAACAATGCTCTTCTCCAGACTGAGGGACTGACCACCTCAAAACTTTAAGGGTGATGGACTGATTACATCGTCTTCAAGTATCTTCTGCTTCTATCAACTTTTCTGTACTTGACTGAAGAAGCCTACTGTGTAGGCGAAACGTTTCATAATAAAGATACCTAACTGTTGCATATGTGTCTTACCTAACAACTCTGACCATATACTTTCCATTTAGTTTCATCATTTGTGAATCTGCCAGACTACCAGAGGTTCCTGTAACCAAACTTGACGTTTAGCGACTACAAGATAAGTCAGTCCCTTCACATTGCTGTGCAAGTTGCTATACAAACGTTCTAATTTAATTTCTTTACATTCGCTTTAAGTATTTACTTTATCTTTTTTTTTAATTCTATACACAGATACACCAATGTTATATTCTAATTTTTCCTTCAGGGTTCTTTCTTTGGCATATCAATTTTATTATGAAGAAATAATTGTGTGATGGAATCCACAAAAAATGTTAAGTTTTATTGATTTTTCTCTGTTTTTTTTTTTTTTGAGCATCTTCAACTGGCTTCTCCAATGAGCATGATGTTAGAGTCATTATGTTAGTGATGACACATAATCAGTAATAATCAGAGTAAAACAATTCGGTTTGCAGTGTGGACAATATAGTTCTTACAGTTCTTAACTTGGGAAGTGACAACAAGCACAGATGCAGCCTTGACAGCAGACTTCTGCTAAGAACCAGCAACGTATATATTATTGGTAATAATTACCATAGCCAGAAATTTCTTCTCTAGCAGTTGCATTTGCAAGTAATTTAAAGAAGGGATTACTAATGATGAAACCCTTGGGAGAGGCTTGCAGGTATGTGATATTAAATATAAATATCTTCCATGGAGGGGTGAAATGCTTCCATCACATGCAGCCGCTGCTTCTTGGAACCCACTCTCAATGTTACTCTTAACATCAATGAAGCGAACACAAGACTCGGGTATTGCACTTCCTGTACCCTTGCCCATGGGAAGCTTGATCACGCCTCGCCACGCTCACACAGCAACACAGCCATCACATGACCTCGCTTCTAAAATAATTAAACTCTTCCCTAAATCTGACCTGACATTGATTTCAGTTGACCTCACCTTTTACATGTATATAATCCTTTAAAATATAAAAAAAAAAAAAAAAAAAATAAAAAAAAAAAAAAAAAAAAACCTTTTACATGCGATATATTGTTTCATGTACTCGTTGTTCCATCGGAGTAAACAAGATCCCTGGATCGAAACCTTTCCTACTGATATGTCTTAAGTGTTTGTCCAGGCGTCTTTTCCTGTAAGATCCCTCGGTGTTTATTCAAGATTTACACAACCTCCAGTATTCTCTGCTTGCATCGTTATCTTAATCGAGCAATAATTAAGCCTTCACACCGTACTCGCTAAGCTCGCGTACTAAGATTACTCTGTTATCCGCAGATAACGCATGTGGGAAATAACAAGTGGACAAAGCTAAAAATCACAAAATTTCTATGCAAAAGTTACCATATTAGAATATGACATAAATCTCACTTTCCAAAACTATGTTAGTGTCTGAGGAGTATTGGGAACCAACGACCTTGTAAGTGCCAGTACAACACTGTGCAGGTATATATCCCTTAGCGGTTAAAATGTTAATAATATGTCTGACTATTTTCAGACTGCTCAACGATTATAATGAAGCTTACAATATCTGATGTTTTCTCGCTAATCAGTTATGTTTAATACATTCTGTCATTCGTCTGCGCTGGTGTTGGGAAATGTGTGATTGAGTGAATTTGTTAGTGAGTGCATGAGTGTACTGGGGTGTGTGTGTATGGGGAGAGTGTAAGTGGGTATAGAGAACGTGCCTATTGCGGTGAGCACTGGGCTAGTGTTTGTGGTTACAGGGGTCGATTCCTAACTCCTGCTGGGGAGTGTAGGAGAGTGTGAATGTCGGAGTGCGTCAATCTGTGAATGTGTTAGGGAATGCATGAGTGTGCCGGGAAGTGCGTGAGAGTTTGGAGAGTGCGTTTATTCATGTGAGAGATTTTAACCATCCAGTTGATTTTCAAGGCTAAGCAGGTGCATCAAGTGTATCAAGCAGGTGCATCAAGTGTATCAAGCAGGTGCATCAAGTGTACCAAGCAGGTGCATCAAGTGTATCAAGCAGGTGCATCAAGTGTACCAAGCAGGTGCATCAAGTGTACCAAGCAGGTGCATCAAGTGTATCAAGCAGGTGCATCAAGTGTACCAAGCAGGTGCATCAAGTGTACCAAGCAGGTGCATCAAGTGTACCAAGCAGGTGCATTAATTATATCAAGGAGGTGCATCAAGTGCATTAAGGAGGTGTATCGAGAGAGAGAGAGAGAGAGAGAGAGAGAGAGAGAGAGAGAGAGAGAGAGAGAGAGAGAGAGAGAGAGAGAGAGAGAGAGAGAGAGCAGCAACTGAAGAGTTCCTTGGGAAACTGAGTCTTATAATGAAGATAAAAACCAGCACTGGTTCTTGAAACATAAAATCATTCACAAGTTTCAGAGTTAACTTACTCCACCATCAGACACTGTACATAATCAGAGAGACAATTATATGAACCGGATTTGAACGCGTGCTAAACATTAAATTATTATAAGTAAATGTAAAGAGAAAAAGTATTAAGAATAAAAACTAAACATATTAAGAAGCTATACTAATAAGGAATGTGTTTGAGATGAGAAACAGAATGAGTGAAAAACCTTTATTATTCAAATACATTTACAAATATATAAGTTGATGGATTAATCTCAGAATGGTTGTAGAAAGGGTCATTGTTGCCTTACGAATTGACTGACCTTTTTACAAAGGTATTTGAGTAGGTGGATCCTAGTAGCGAGCACGATACGGACTTTAGTAAGGTCTTTGTTGAAGTTCTCGACAGGAGATTGTTGAAGAAAATTAAGGTACACGGTGAAGGAGGGGAATTTTTTCCAGGATAGAAGCATGGTTGACAGCTGGGTAACAGTTTCCATAAATGGCGAGAAATCAGAGTGCGGACGCATCACAAGCGGTGTTCCACAGGCGTTAATGTTGGTCTCCTTGTTGTTCACAATATACATAAGCGACATAGATGAGGGAATAAGTAGTGACATAGCAAGTTTGCTGATGACACTAAAATAGGCCGTCAGGTATATTTCTACACCATAGGAAGGTTAGCATAGGCACCGCTGTGACCACAAATGCAAATGTGGTGACAGTGATGCCTATGTTAACCTTCCTATGGTGTATAAATATACTACCTAGTTGGATGAGTCTTATTATAGCTAGCTGGTCCAGTGGCTAACGCGTCGGTTTGGAGTTTTATGACTCTTTTATCGCAGGTTCTAACCCCACCCGTGGTATGGGCGGTTTGCAATCGTGTCATTACGATTTCTTGAGACACACAAGTACGCGCGGAACACTACCTTCACTTAACATTCTTGTGATTCATAGTGAAAACAGTGTCAGCACTTCAGTGTATCGTAAACCAACATTTACTGGCTTAACTACAAATTTTTTTGTACCTATGCAACATAACGAAATTTGATTTCCACACTAACTTATAAAGAAAACTTTTTCGAACGTTTTTTAATATTGAATATTCATCCGTAGACAAATAACTGCACCAGAACCAATATTTTTAATGTTAAGAGAGTAGTTTTTTTTTCCCAATAATTTTCTTAAACGTAAAAAAAAATAAACTTTAAAAATAAGCTAACAAACCTGTTACAATTTTTTTTTATCCCCGGCGAGTGTAAGTTATATTTAATCCTAAATACAGTATACAACGTTACTTTAAGTTCACAGGTGATATACCTGTTGAATTTCTGTCATCTGTAGTCTAGAAATACAATTGCCATAGCTGTAATGTTATGTATAGTGGTAAAACTAAGCGTAAACTGAAAGTTCACATCTTTGAACAAATAGGCAACTGAATAAATCCCCGTCTGGTCTCATACTCCAACACTGTGAAGGTACACGTGTATTTTATCCATATCATCATTCACTGTCTTGTCCAGTCGATCCAATACCACTGAGTATTGTTATTATAATCAAAACCAATTGGTAAACCCGCCAGGGTCACACAGCGCTGCAGGTAACAGTGTAGAGTATCTACAATATTAGGGACAATTTCCCCTGTGTAATACTGACCGCTCAGGAGAACTACTTGGTTTCTAGTTTTCTCTTTATTCTTTTTCCTCTTTCTTTTAATTATATTAATTTGAAGTTCACCATATGTTTAACTCTGGTTATTGTAACTTTTCTCTGAATTTGGAGTGTCTGATAATGGTGTAAGGTAACTCCGAAACTAGGTAGAGGGAAGGACTTGTGCAATGGGGAAGGGGAAGGGTAGGGAACCGGAGGAGAAAGGAGAAGGTAGGGAAGTGGAGGAGAAGGGAGCAGGTAGAGAAGCAGAGAAAGGAGCAGGTAGGGAAGTAAAGAAGAAGGGAACAGGTAGGGAAATGGAGGTGAATGAAACAGACAAGTTGACTGCAAGAAGCCATGTAACCAGTCAGGCGAGGAATTTAAACTAATTTAGCCAGCTGAAAGAGCCCTCCTGAGTGAATTAAAAGTTCTATACAACAATCACAGCGATATTTTCCATAAAAGAGACGAATTATCCGCATATGCTCACTCAGAAAATGCTCGACTTCCTCAAAAGAAAAGTTAATAGCAAAAATTGCACTGACTGTTAATACGGTTCGCATTGATAAGAAAGTTGAAAATCTAATTCTGCAAGTTAACTGAAATTTCAAAGCATAATGCTGAGAGTTACGAGTCTTATGTGCAAATTCAAGTTAATGGTAACAAGAAAATTACGTTCAATGTTGTACATGGTCCTCTTCAACAAAATCAGGACGACGAAGCCCGTTTGTGTGACAAAGACAATGTATAATTAGCTGGAGAATTGAACTCTCGGGGGACCAGGAGTCCAACACACACACTCGGAGGATCAGGAGGCCGACAAACACTCTCGGGGGACCAGGAGTCCGACACACACTCTCGGAGGATCAGGAGTCCGACACACACTCTCGGTGGATCAGGAGGCCGACACACTCTCTCGGGGGACCAGGAGTTCGACACACACTCTCGAAGGATCAGGAGGCCGACAAACACTCTCGGGGGACCAAAGTCCGACACACACTCTCGGAGGATCAGGAGGCCGACAAACACTCTCGGGGGACCAGGAGTCCGACACACACTCTCGGAGGATAAGGAGGCCGACAAACACTCTCGGGGGACCAGGAGTCCGACACACTCTCGGAGGATCAGGAGGCCGGCAAACACTCTCGGGGGACCAGGAGTCCGACACACACTCTCGGAGGATCAGGAGGCCGACAAACACACTCGGGGGACCAGGAGTCCGACACACACACTCGGGGGATCAGGAGGCCGGCAAACACACTCGGGGACCAGGAGGCCGACACACACTCTCGGGGGATCAGGAGGCCGACAAATACTCTCGGGGGACCAGGAGACCAACACACACTCTTGGGGGACCAGGAGGCCGACACACACACTCGGGGGACCAGGAGGCCGACAAACACTCTCGGGGGACCAGGAGGCCGACAAACACTCTCGGGGGACCAGGAGGCCGAGACACACACTCGTGGGACCAGGAGGCCGAGAAGCACTCTCGGGGGACCAGGAGGCCGACACACACTCTCGGGGGACCAGGAGGCCGACACACACTCTCGGGGGACCAGGAGGCCGACACACACTCTCGGGGGACCAGGAGGCCGACACACACTCTCGGGGGACCAGGAGGCCGACACACACTCTCGGGGGACCAGGAGGCCGATACACACTCTCGGGGGACCAGGAGGCCGACACACACTCTCGGGGGACCAGGAGGCCGACACTCACTCTTGGGGGACCAGGAGGCCGACACTCACTCTTGGGGGACCAGGAGGCAGACAAACACTCTCGGGGGACCAGGAGGCCGACACACACACTCTCTCGGGGACCAGGAGGCCGACACACACTGTCTCAGGGGACCAGGAGGCCGACACACACTCTCTCAGGGGACCAGGAGGCCGACACACACTGTCTCAGGGGACCAGGAGGCCGACACACACTGTCTCAGGGGACCAGGAGGCCGACACACACTGTCTCAGGGGACCAGGAGGCCGACACACACTGTCTCAGGGGACTAGGAGGCAGACACGCACTGTCTCAGGGGACCAGGAGGCCGACACACACTGTCTCAGGGGACCAGGAGGCCGACACACACTGTCTCAGGGGACCAGGAGGCCGACACACACTGTCTCAGGGGACCAGGAGGCCGACACACACTGTCTCAGGGGACCAGGAGGCCGACACACACTGTCTCAGGGGACCAGGAGGCCGACACACACACTCTCAGGGGACCAGGAGGCCGACATACTAGTCAACATCATTGATAACTTACTAATTCAAACTGTTATCTCGGCTAATATAGCTAAGAATATCTTGCATTGGCTGTGACCACAAACAATCGTGTGAGGTAGGAGAGGGACCAGGAAACACTGATCACATCATTCGATTCAAAATAAAGACTTTCTCTGAGAGTGAAAATAATCCTTATGATGATTCCTTAATTAACAGAGAGCAGCGAACTTCGCTAAAACACACAGATATATCAGTAACGCTAATGGAACCGAGCCACTAAATATAGTGTAGAGGAAATGTAAAGCAGATTTAAGGAAAAAATACAAGTATATAGAAGGACAACATAATAAAAGAAAAAAGTGTGAAATAGTTTAAAGAAAGCCAGACTTACTGCACAGAGTTACAGACAGAAAACAATGAAAAGATAGGAAATGCTAAACTGTGCTAAGAAAAAAAATCAAGTACGTCAGGGAAAAAAAGTGTGTAAAAACAAGTTGAGGAGCTTTAACTAACAATAACAACGGAATAACAAGCAGGAGCAGGTATATGGCATCTATTCTTAGCTCAGCCTTGGAATCCCTATTTACAGCTATTGCATGAAGTTTGTTTTCAGGCCTTGACACCCACAACTTACGTATTGACGAATTTAGTGACCTAGCTAATAAAATAACTGGAGAAGTTTAATATTAACAAATCTATTGGATCAAAGGAGATAATTGCCTGGGTTATAAAAGAACGTAGACACCATGTCACTTGCCTATAAACAGAAATAATTAACATATAACTAGAAGATGACAATATGCTAATAGCCTGGAAACTAGTAAATGTTGCGCTATTTGTAAAAACAAGAGACATGACTTGTGACCTCAACTATTGTCCCATCAGCTTAACATTAAGTTTAGGTAAAGTGGAGACTAATATTAGGAACAAGATAGTTATTTTTTGGGAAAATAATCTATAAAGGGAAATCAGCATGAATTATACAACAAATGATCATGTCTGACTAACTGGAATCTTTCAATTACATGCACTAAAACTATGATGGAAAAGTCCCATCAGAAGTACATCTAGAAGTCCTGAAGTCTTCGACAAGGTATCCCATCAATGTCTGATGGCTAGAATAACAGAACATGGTATAGAAGAAACTTGTACCTGGAAAACTGACTGGTTCATAGATATGAACACAGTGTTTCTCGATACAGATGTGACTGAATAGCTTCCCGTAAGGAGTGAATTCTCCCAAGGATCGGAACTGGGTCAGTTCTCTTCGCATTATATATATATATATATATACGTATATATAATCTTGAGGCTGGGCTAGCATCTATATATATATATATATATATATATATATATATATATATATATATATATATATATATATATATATATATATATATATATATATATATATAATCTTGAGGCTGGGCTAGCATCTAAGATAGAAAAATTTGCAAATGACATGAATTTGGGAAAAAAGTGCAGTGTCTCAAGAAGAGTACTTAGTGTTCAGAGTACCTTAGACATGCTCCCTACTTTTAATAAACGTAGTAAAGCAGTTCTTATCTGTAAGCACAAGGGTAACAGAATGTAAGGTTTCATACCAAGAATCTTTGAGCACAAAACACATCTTGAATATGTCGCTCAGTTTTGGTTCCAGGACGAGGATATATATTAGAATGAGTATAGAGAAGAGCTTATAGACTTATACTCTCACTCAGAAAGAAACCTTATGAAGACTCAAATCACTGAACTTTTTTTTTCTGTTGGGGAACTACAGGATGATCTCTTTCAAACCTTGACACTATATTAAATTGCTTCACCACACTGAAACATGAATTGTTTGAAATTTGAGTCAGTAGTTTAGAAAACTTGGGAATCTCTATTCTGGAAACATTTCGCCAGCCAGTGGCATCTTCAGTTCAATACAGAAAAACGGTGGAAAATGAGTTTAAGGTAATCAGTCCCTCAGTCTGGAGTCCATCAATCTAGATAAAAGTGCAGCATATTTGAGGAGGTGGGGCTTATATACTGCAGACAGACTGTGTGGAGCAGTAGTGGGCGGCAACACCTCACTAGTGGAAGTAGGTCGGGCCTATATGTTAGGCAAACCTTGAAGAATTCCCAGCATCAAGATCCCAAGATGATGAATAAGACAAGATGATGAATAAGACGAGATGATGATTAAGAATATGCTGCACTTTTAGTAAGACTGATAGACTGAACACATCGACTCCAGGCTGAGCGACTAATTACCTCTAACTCGTATTCATCTTCCATCGTTTCTCTGCGGTGGACTGAAGAAGCCACTGACTGACGAAACATTTCCAAAATAATGATTCCCAAGCGTGGAACAAGTGTCTTATTCTTCCACTGTGTGAAGTGCTGAATGAGTCCATAATTCAAACAATGGAATGAAACTGCGAGGAATTTGTAAGACATATGCAAATTTTTTAAATGAGAATTATAGAAGAATTAAATAAACTACCGATGAATGTTGTATTATTAGCGCAAAGACAATACAGTCATTGAAGAATCAGCTGGATAGACACTTTTCAAGTACACCTCGTGGAATCTTATGCTCGGCATACCTTTGTCAGTCTAGACCAGTGGTTCTTAACCTGGGTTCGATCGAACCGCAGAGGTTCGGTGAGTCAGTCTCAAAGGTTCGACGGAGGTCGGTCGGTCGGTCGGTCTCTCTCTCTCTCTCTCTCTCTCTCTCTCTCTTTCTCACACACACACACACACACACACACACACACACACACACACACACACACACACACACACAGTTTGTTCGGAAAGAGCTCCAGTCATGCTGGGACGAAACTCCGGCTTTGGAGCACTGGTGAGAGCCGATGCACCACACATCATTGCTATGCACTGTGTTCTACACACGCATGAGTTGGCAACAAAAACCTCGCCTCCAAAACTGGCAGAAGTATTGAAAATTGTAGTGGAATGTGTGAACGTGCGAAGTAGTGCTATGAAACACCCCCTTATGAAGCACCCCCTTATGAAGCACCCCCTTATGAATCACCCCCTTATGAAGCACCCCTTTATGAAGCACCCCCTTATGAAGCACCCCTTATGAAGCACCCTCTTATGTAGCACCCTCTTATGTAGCACCCTCTTATGAAACACCCTCTTATGTAGCACACTCTTGGAAGCACCCTTTAATGAAGCACCCTTTAATGAAGCACCCTTTAATGAAGCACCCTTTAATGAAGCACCCCCTTATGAAGCACCCATGTGGAGAAATTTTCTCCAGGAGGGGGATATTAGCCCCTTTCAGCCCATTTCAACACCATTCAGCCCTGAGAGGCCCAGCCCTCTCAGAAGGGGCAAGCATCTTGTTTACTGCTACAGCAAGTAATTGATCCCAGATGCAATACGAGTATGTGACGTGGTCAAGCGATCGCCGCTCTTTGCAAGAGTCAAGTGTTGCAAAGTGTAGTTTAATAAGAGACAGTCCATCTCTTACCTTAGCAGGCTAATTAAGGAAAATCCTGCTTCCACTTTATTACCATGGTAAAGATAGTGTACATTGTTGTCTATGCTTAAGACAGCAAGAATCAAGCATTCTGCTTTGCTTCATGGAGGAAGTTTGGCAAGGAAGCAAAAAGTACTAGGTCAGTTTTTCCTTTATGTTCTAGAGGCATTGCAGCGGCGTAGGACGCTGTGAGGTGAGATTACTTTTCACCCTACCGGGAGTCACACTGACGCCAGGATAACCAACAAAGAACACTGATCCGTGCGTTAGTGTGAACAAAGTGTCTCACAAAACACAATAAACACTTACAGAGAAGTGTGATCAGCTTCTTTAGTGACAAGATTGTGAACAATAAAGACAAACCTTGTGGAACATAGTGTACCAGTGTGCATATTCCTAGACTATGGAAGACGTGGACATTCAAGGACACTTCAGCTTCTATTAAGTCACCGATACCTGTTGAGGGTGTAAAGAACACTATAGCTCACCCTACAAGAGCAAGGTAGGTTACAAATTTCTTGTAGTACAGGGAACTGCGCAGTTCTTGTGTCGCAAGGAGTTTGTAATCAACCTATAGTCGGCAGTGAGGTGCGGACTTTTGAGTAAACAAACGTAAGTTTGTCAGCAATCAGTGAATGAAATATGCTGACATAACACCCCCTAGGGGTAATTTATAATCACACATAATATACTCGATTACAGCCAGTTGGGAAGTGGATATGACAGCTTCTCAAGACCTCGCCTGCAGGGGTGGCTGTGTGGGCCATAGCTGTCTTACCAAGATAAGTTTCCACTATATTTAAACTTTAACCTTAGCTGGTAAATCATTTCTCAACAACCCTCTTATGAAGCACCCTCTTATGAAGCACCCTCTTATGAAGCACCCTCTTATGAAGCACCCTCTTATGAAGCATCCTCTTATGAAGCATCCTCTTATGAAGCACCCTCTTATGTAGCACCCTTTTATGAAGCACCATCTTATGAAGCACCATCTTATGAAGCATCCTCTTATGTAGCACCCTCTTATGAAGCACCCTCTTATGTAGCACCCTCTTATGTAGCACCCTCTTATGTAGCACCCTCTTATGTAGCACCCTCTTATGTAGCACCCTCTTATGTAGCACCCTCTTATGTAGCACCCTCTTATGTAGCACCCTCTTATGTAGCACCCTCTTATGTAGCACCTTCTTATGTAGCACCCTCTTATGTAGCACCCTCTTATGTAGCACCCTCTTATGTAGCACCCTCTTATGAAGCACCCTCTTATGTAGCACCCTCTTATGTAGCACCCTCTTATGTAGCACCCTCTTATGTAGCACCCTCTTATGTAGCACCCTCTTATGAAGCACCCTCTTATGTAGCACCCTCTTATGTAGCACCCTCTTATGAAGCACCCTCTTATGTAGCACCCTCTTATGTAGCACCCTCTTATGTAGCACCCTCTTATGTAGCACCCTCTTATGTAGCACCCTCTTATGTAGCACCCTCTTATGTAGCACCCTCTTATGTAGCACCCTCTTATGTAGCACCCTCTTATGAAGCACCCTCTTATGTAGCACCCTTTTATGAAGCACCATCTTATGAAGCACCATCTTATGAAACACCCTCTTATGAAACACCCTCTTATGAAGCACCCTCTTATGAAGCACCCTCTTATGTAGCACCCTCTGTATGTGTGTATTATGTTCGCCAAGACCGTAGTCCTGGCACAGGTCTCAATCTTGCGATGACCCGTCTCTGGCTCCCGAGGGAGAAAGGTTTCTACAATGATGCGACATATGCTGTTCAAGCACTCTTCTGGTTAGTTCAACTGGTGCATCTCATAAGCGACAACACCGTATGTACTCCTAACTATGGACACTAGCGAGGAGGAGGATATGTCGTTATCACAGGTAACAGCTTCTCTGGTTCGTTAACTCCATGGTACACTAGTGTGGCCGCAGTCATCTCTGGTTCCTCTTCGGGAGGGAATATCACTCCTAGTTGCCTGCGGAGTGTCTCAGTAACTTCGCACTCCAGAAGATAGTGTGTTAGGGGCCGCTGGACAACGTGCTGACAGTACTGGCACATCTCCTCCTCAGCCTTGTCTACCATCATCTTGGCTGTGAGAAAGCCCAAACGAAGCCGATGGATGGCGGTACACTGCGCTCTGGACCAGCTTCTATCATATGGAGGGGGTTCTCCCTGAGTCGCTGCTCGGTACCACTGTTGAGATGGGGTATCACCTAAGACCTCCCCCATAAGTTTCATGGCTCTGGCAGCCACCAGTTTGGTCTGTCGTAGGCTGATTGGGACAGTAATCCCAACATGTGGATAGTCTGTTGCTGCCTTGGCTGCATCATCTGCCGCCTCATTTCCCCGGATGCCAGCATGGCTGGGGATCCAGTTCAATGTCGATCTGTTACCCTGAACTTTTAAGGCTGTCATTATGCTCAGGATCGATGTGATGAGGTGAACATTGTCCTGTGGTCGAGGATGGGAGAGGGCATTGATTGCAGACGTGGAATCAACATGTATGACAGGTCGGAGTCGATGTCGTAGGGCATGTGACAATGCCTGCTGAATCGCCACCAGCTCAGCTTGAAGGATCGTGCAGTGGTCAGGGAGTCGCCAGCCTTGTGTGTGACCATTGTGGTACAGTCCAGCTGCTGCTCTCTTCCTGTCAGGGTCGACAGAACCATCTGTGAAATACACTGCACATGTGCCTCCCTCTGCCAGTGCCATGCTTGTCTCAGCATGATTGCTGAGAGTGTCTTGACTGCAGAGACGCTTAGAGATGGGTAGCTGCATGATACAAACATTGGCTGGATCTGGGCGCCAGGGAGGTGGTGGATGGTACCCAGCAACAGGAAGGTCACAACTCTTCTCAAGGAGTAGTTGTATAGGCAGCAGCTTCCGCCCAGCAGCACAAAACGAACGAATCCAGGAGTAGTCCGTGAAGAGTGTGGGATCTTGTGCCATGGTTGTCAATATCCCTCTCCTTAGTGGGGTACCTTGCTGCCTGTGCAGAATCGTGGCCACTTTGCAGGCGTTTATGTATCTTACTCTGTCAGCCAAGGAAGGAAGCCGGGCCTCAGATCTGAGACATACTGTGTTGGTCCAGATGGGGGCCCCAAGCATAGTTCTTATCGCCTGATTTTGTACGACCTCCACTCTTTGCCTGCTCTGCGGGAAGAGATGAGCTAACGCCGGTGCACCGTAGTCAATGAGCGAGCGTATAGCTTGTATATAGTACAAGCGAAGTACATCTTTGCTTGCCCCTACACGGTGCCTCGTCATGGCTCTCATGGCGTTGAGTCTGAGTAGAGCACGTGACCTGACATACTCGGCCTGTTTCTGAAAGGTCAGCTTTTTATCAATGTAGATTCCCAAGTACAGGTAGGAGCCTGTCCACTCAAGTTCTATATCCTGAATACGTAATCTATTCACAGGATCTGGTCCCTTGAACATCATTGCAAGAGATCTTGAGGCCTAGTTCCTTACAAGACTGCGTAATTAGGTCCAAAGCTCTCTGAGCCTGTCGTTCTAAATTGCCTTTCCCATTCACTACGAGTGCAAGATCATCAGCATAGCTGAGGAGCTGTGTACCACTATGAAAGGGAAGGCTCAAGTTCCTGCATAAGGATGTTAAACAGGGTAGGACTGAGCACACCTCCTTGTGGCGTACCGTTTTCCAGGGATTTAAAGGAAGAGTAGTGTCCCTGAAAGCTGACACAGGCCTGCCTGCCCCTAAGGTAGGACTCTATCCAGGCCAGGAGGCGTCCTTTGATTCCCTTCCGAGCTAGTATTGCCAGAATTGCTGTGGGGCTGGCTAGCTCAAATGCCTTTTCAAGGTCGAGGTAGACGACAATACTAGGTTTTTTGTTACTGTCAGCAATCTGGCTTAGTAGAGTGGTTATGCACTCTGCTGTACCCACTCCTTTGGTGAAGCCAAATATGTGATGATGAGAGGGTCCAAGTTTCCATAGGAGGCGGTTTAACACCATCCTCTCAGCAGTCTTGGCTAAGCAGCTGGTCAGCGATATGGATATGAGTCTCATACTGCCTGGGTCCTTGGGCTTTGGAATTGGTACGATGGTAGCTTTCTTCCAAGCTGCTGGGAGTGTCCTGGCCCTCCACGACTTGTTAATGACGTCTAGTATGGCCTCCCATCCACTCTGCCCAGCCCGTGCAATCATGGAGTATGTAACACCATCGATGCCCGGGGCAGTGTCACCTGTGTTTTTAATGGCACGTCAGAGTTCCAAGTCCATGAGGTCTTCATCAGTCACATCTTCCGACTCACATGCAGCTTGTATCGTTAGCTGGCGCTGTGGCAGAAGATCCGTCTGTATATTCCGGATGTCCTGTGGGAGCTGAGTGGATGCTCCCCTGGAAGTGAAAAGCTCCACTAGTTTCTCAGCTTCCTGGGATGGGTTCGGGTGTGCTGGTGGCCTCGGCTTGCTCTTGCCATTTGCTATGTTGAGCTTGCCCCATATCTCAGATAAGGTGGTGTGATGCCCGAATGTTGAGCACCACTCCAGCCATTTCTCAGTTTTTACTCTGAGAGAGAGACTGCGGGCATGCTGCACAATGGCTCTCAGAGTATTCCTGTTCTCTGCCGTAGGGTTACGCCTGTATAGCTTCCTAAAAGAGTTGATGCGGTGGTTCTGCTCCCGCACCTCGTCGTTGTAGAACCACCAGTCTCTTTTGTGAGTGCGTCCTGCAGACTTCTTTGGAATTGCGCACTCTGCTGCCTGGATGAGAACAGTGATTAGCTCCTGTTCAGCCGTATCACAGTCTTCAGATAGAGAGTATGTGGACCACCAGTCATGAAGATAATCCTGGAACACCTTCCAGTTGGCCCTCTTTACGTCCCATCTAGGAGGCAGCACAACTGTGGGAGGCCTGTTGATGTTGAAGGTGGTGATCACTGCAAAGTGGTCACTGACAAGGTGAGGATGAGTTTCCCATGTGGCTCCTGCTGCGAGTTGTCTTGACCCGAAGGTAAGGTCGAGGCAGCCACCCAACAGGTGTGTGGGGTCTCCATTGTTTAGCAACTTTACCTCTGGAATATCGTGTAGGAGCATTGCTATGTGTCTGCCAGCAGCATTGGTTGCTGAGTGAGAGTGCAGCATTGGGTGATGTGCGTTGAAATCTCCACCCACAATAATACACTCAGTGCGTGCTAGTGCGAGGAGCTCTGCAATGTCAAGGGTGTGTCTTGGGTTCTTGTAGATGTTATAGATGGTAATGGGCGCCCCAGGTATGTGCACGAGGATGGCCTGTACCTCGACATCCTCCCCACAGTCCACAGGGTTGGCTATAACCTCGTGAGGTATTGTATTGGATACAAATACAGCTGTGCCTCTGCAGTGAACGCCCGGGTCCGTGTGCCGAAAATACCCAGCAAAACCGGGTAGTCTTGAGCACATAGTCGGGACAGTCAGAGTTTCTTGTAGCAAGACGATATCAACCCGATCCCGAATTACTGCCTCCAGCAAGAGGTGCTGTTTGCCCCTCAGGCCCTGAATGTTCCACTGTAGGACCTTGAGGGTGTGATTTGGTACCGAGATTATTCCATCGATGTTGTTTCCTGAGCTGGAGACTGAGTCCTGCCCGCTCTGAGAACCTGCAAATTCATGGCATCCACTGTCTCCTCTTCGGTCAGAAAGCACACTCTCAGGAGCGTACTGACCATCTGCCGGAATGCGCTCTGTTGTTCCGTGGAGTTGATTGTGTTGCAAATAAGATCTGTGAACACCTTGATGAGTGCTACGAGATCCTCCCTGGTGAGGGCCTGCTTTGGAGTTGGGTTCGAAAGAGTGGATATTATCTGGGTTGTTGTGGTCTGTAGGGACTGCTGAGGGTTGGATTTCTTTATTGTATGCACCGTGGTCTGTTGCTGTATACCAGGTTGGGTAGCCGGGATCTGCTGGTGAGGTGCCAGTTGAGTCTGCAAAGCGCCTGTGCCGGGTAAGGAGTGCCTGCGTTGTCGTGCTATGGCCGGTGGGGGCTCGTTTAGTGCCGCCTGCTGATCGCATTGACCAGATGCACCCTGTTGACGCCTCCTGTTCCTCTTGTTTCTGTTTCTTCGTTGAGGTAGGGGTGCAGGAGGTTCTTGACCTTGACGCCTGGTTGAGGCTTCTAGGGTTGGGAATTCCTGGGCATTGACTTGGGTTAGCTGCTGAGAGATCTGCGGTATGGCAGGGTTCTCTGCACCCATCGTTTGCTGAGAGTGATGATCCGTCGTAGCCTGTTGCCGAGTTTTTGGCGTCTTCCAGACTTCTTGAATTCTGGCGAGCCTCTCGGGGCATCGAGGATTCCAGGCATGGTGTTTCTGCCTGCAGTTCGGGCATTGTGGAGTGGGTGGCGATGCATTTTTCAGCTTGGTGATGCATTCCTCGGTAGGGTGGTGCTGGCTGCAGACACCGCAGATTACTCTGTTTGGACAGAGTGCACCCAGGTGTCCATAACGCTGGCACTTGAAACAGCGAACTGGTTCTGCTGTGAAGGTCCTGACATCGTACCTGCCCCAAGAACCGAGGTCCAGCTGGGATGGCAGTGGTCCTACATGCTGAATGAGGACCTGTCGGGTTGGTGCATTGCCTGCCGTCTTTGCCTTGAGACGTTGAGCTGACACCACACTGGGGTGAGCTGCTACTGCCTCGATGGGCATCATCAGCGGGTATCGCATCACTACACCCTTGGTGATCTTCTGCCGAGAGTCCAGTTCCTCCAGGGTGAATGAGCGATCTGTCTCCATGACTCTCTTCAAGGTGGTATACATTTCCTTGTTGAGAGGAGTCAATACTGGTTCTCCCCTCAAGTTGAACCATATCTTGAACTTCAGGTTGTGTCGTGATTCCAGGTATGAAACAACCCCATAGTGGGTTCTGTGGTCCCCGTAAGACTTCACCTTGAATTTGCCAGGTCGATTGAGCTGGTTTGCCTGCTCCTTGGACGGATGGTGCTTCTTCTTGTTGTCCACAGTGTTCCATCCCTCTTGGTTTTCGGGGGGTGGGGTGTTTATTTCCGCACCTGTTACTATTGTCGCTGGCTCCATGGTTGGGACTGTCAGATCTGCTACAATGTGAGCAGGATCTTCCTCTTCCTCTCGCAACTTCTTCGCTAGAATTTCGCCCCACATTTCCAAATCTGAGTCCTCCCTCGTGTTCATGGAGCATCGTGACCTCTTCTTTTCGGCAGAAGCCATGTGCCTATCTTGTGATATGGTAGTGAACTCCGTGAACTGAGTGTGTGTCAATGGATTGTCGTAATACGATTGTCTCAACACAGCACCCTCTTATGAAGCACCCTCTTATGAAGCACCCTCTTATGAAGCACCGTCTTATGTAGCACCCTCTTATGAGACACCCTCTTATGTAGCACCCTCTTATGTAGCACCCTCTTATGTAGCACCCTCTTATGAGGCAACCTCTTATGTAGCACCCTCTTATAAGGCACCCTCTTATAAGGCACCCTCTTATAAGGCACCCTCTTATAAGGCACCCTCTTATAAGGCACCCTCTTATAAGGCACCCTCTTATGAAGCACCCTCTTATGAAGCACCCTCTTATGAAGCACCCTCTTATGAAGCACTCTCTTATGAAGCACCCTCTTATAAGGCACCCTCTTATGAGGCACCCTCTTATGAAGCACCCTCTTATGAGGCACCCTCTTATGAGGCACCCTCTTATGAGGCACCCTCTTATGAAGCACCCTCTTATGAAGCACTCTCTTATGAAGCACCCTCTTATAAGGCACCCTCTTATGAGGCACCCTCTTATGAAGCACCCTCTTATGAAGCACTCTCTTATGAAGCACCCTCTTATAAGGCACCCTCTTATGAGGCACCCTCTTATGAAGCACCCTCTTATGAGGCACCCTCTTATGAAGCACCCTCTTATGAAGCACTCTCTTATGAAGCACCCTCTTATGAAGCACCCTCTTATGAAGCACCCTCTTATGTAGCACCCTCTTATGAAGCACCCTCTTATGAAGCACCCTCTTATGAAGCACCCTCTTATGAAGCACCCTCTTATGAAGCACCCTCTTATGAAGCACCCTCTTATGAAGCACCCTCTTATGAAGCACCCTCTTATGAAGCACCCTCTTATGAAGCACTCTCTTATGAAGCACCCTCTTATGAAGCACCCTCTTATATAGCACCCTCTTATGAAGCACCCTCTTATATAGCACCCTCTTATATAGCACCCTCTTATATAGCACCCTCTTATATAGCACCCTCTTATGAAGCACCCTCTTATGAAGCACCCTCTTATGAAGCACCCTCTTATGAAGCACCCTCTTATGAAGCACCCTCTTATATAGCACCCTCTTATATAGCACCCTCTTATATAGCACCCTCTTATATAGCACCCTCTTATATAGCACCCTCTTATATAGCACCCTCTTATGAAGCACCCTCTTATGTAGCACCCTCTTATGAAGCACCCTCTTATATAGCACCCTCTTATATAGCACCCTCTTATATAGCACCCTCTTATATAGCACCCTCTTATATAGCACCCTCTTATATAGCACCCTCTTATATAGCACCCTCTTATGAAGCACCCTCTTATGAAGCACCCTCTTATGAAGCACCCTCTTATATAGCACCCTCTTATATAGCACCCTCTTATATAGCACCCTCTTATATAGCACCCTCTTATATAGCACCCTCTTATATAGCACCCTCTTATGAAGCACCCTCTTATGAAGCACCCTCTTATGAAGCACCCTCTTATGAAGCACCCTCTTATGAAGCACCCTCTTATGAAGCACTCTCTTATGAAGCACCCTCTTATGTAGCACCCTCTTATGAAGCACCCTCTTATGAAGCATTCTCTTATGAGGCACCCTCTTATGAAGCACCCTCTTATGAAGCACCCTCTTATGAAGCACCCTCTTATGAAGCACCCTCTTATGAAGCACCCTCTTATGAAGCACCCTCTTATGAAGCACCCTCTTATGAAGCACTCTCTTATGAAGCACCCTCTTATGAAGCACCCTCTTATGAAGCACCCTCTTATGAAGCACTCTCTTATGAGGCACCCTCTTATGAAGCACCCTCTTATGAAGCACCCTCTTATGAAGCACTCTCTTATGAAGCACCCTCTTATGAAGCACCCTCTTATGAAGCACCCTCTTATGAAGCACCCTCTTATGAAGCACTCTCTTATGAGGCACCCTCTTATGAAGCACCCTCTTATGTAGCACCCTCTTATGTAGCACCCTCTTATGTAGCACCCTCTTATGAAGCACCCTCTTATGAAGCACCCTCTTATGTAGCACCCTCTTATGAAGCACTCTCTTATGAAGCACTCTCTTATGAAGCACTCTCTTATGAGGCACCCTCTTATGAAGCACTCTCTTATGAAGCACCCTCTTATGAAGCACCCTCTTATGAAGCACCCTCTTATGAAGCACCCTCTTATGAGGCACCCTCTTATGAAGCACCCTCTTATGTAGCACCCTCTTATGTAGCACCCTCTTATGTAGCACCCTCTTATGTAGCACCCTCTTATGAAGCACCCTCTTATGAAGCACCCTCTTATGTAGCACCCTCTTATGTAGCACCCTCTTATGAAGCACTCTCTTATGTAGCACCCTCTTATGTAGCACCCTCTTATGTAGCACCCTCTTATGTAGCACCCTCTTATGAAGCACTCTCTTATGTAGCATCCTCTTATGTAGCACCCTCTTATGAAGCACTCTCTTATGAAGCACCCTCTTATGAAGCACCCTCTTATGTAGCACCCTCTTATGTAGCACCCTCTTATGTAGCACCCTCTTATGTAGCACCCTCTTATGAAGCACTCTCTTATGAAGCACCCTCTTATGAAGCACCCTCTTATGTAGCACCCTCTTATGTAGCACCCTCTTATGTAGCACCCTCTTATGAAGCACTCTCTTATGAAGCACCCTCTTATGAAGCACCCTCTTATGAGGCACCCTCTTATGAAGCACCCTCTTATGAAGCACCTTCTTATGAAGCACCCTCTTATGAGGCACCCTCTTATGAGGCACCCTCTTATGAAGCACCCTCTTATGAGGCACCCTCTTATGAAGCACCCTCTTATGAAGCACCCTCTTATGAAGCACCCTCTTATGAGGCACCCTCTTATGAAGCACCCTCTTATGAAGCACCCTCTTATGAAGCACCCTCTTATGTAGCACCCTCTTATGTAGCACCCTCTTACGTAGCACCCTCTTATGAAGCACCCTCTTATATAGCACCCTCTTATATAGCACCCTCTTATATAGCACCCTCTTATATAGCACCCTCTTATGAAGCACCCTCTTATGAAGCACCCTCTTATATAGCACCCTCTTATATAGCACCCTCTTATATAGCACCCTCTTATATAGCACCCTCTTATATAGCACCCTCTTATATAGCACCCTCTTATATAGCACCCTCTTATGTAGCACCCTCTTATGTAGCACCCTCTTATGTAGCACCCTCTTATGAAGCACCCTCTTATATAGCACCCTCTTATATAGCACCCTCTTATATAGCACCCTCTTATATAGCACCCTCTTATATAGAACCCTCTTATATAGCACCCTCTTATGAAGCACCCTCTTATGTAGCACCCTCTTATGAAGCACCCTCTTATATAGCACCCTCTTATATAGCACCCTCTTATATAGCACCCTCTTATATAGCACCCTCTTATATAGCACCCTCTTATGAAGCACCCTCTTATGAAGCACCCTCTTATGTAGCACCCTCTTATGAGGCACCCTCTTATGAAGCACCCTCTTATGTAGCACCCTCTTATGAGGTACCCTCTTATGAGGCACCCTCTTATGAAGCACCCTCTTACGAAGCACCCTCTTATGTAGCACCCTCTTATGAAGCACCCTCTTATGAAGCACCCTCTTACGAAGCACCCTCTTATGAGACACCCTCTTATGAAGCACCCTCTTATGAAGCATCCTCTTATGAAGCACCCTCTTATGAAGCATCCTCTTATGAAGCACCCTCTTATGAAGCACCCTCTTATGTAGCACTCTCTTATGAAGCACCCTCTTATGTAGCACCCTCTTATGTAGCACCCTCTTATGTAGCACCCTCTTATGTAGCACCCTCTTATGAAGCACCATCTTATGAGGCACCCTTTTATGAAGCACCCTCTTATGAAGCACCCTCTTATGAAGCATCCTCTTATGAAGCACCCTCTTATGAAGCACCCTCTTATGTAGCAGCCTCTTATGAAGCATCCTCTTATGAAGCACCCTCTTATGAAGCATCCTCTTATGAAGCACCCTCTTATGAAGCACCCTCTTATGAAGCACCCTCTTATGTAGCACCCTCTTATGAAGCACCCTCTTATGAAGCACCCTCTTATGAAGCACCCTCTTATGAAGCACCCTCTTATGTAGCAGCCTCTTATGAAACACCCTCTTATGAAGCATCCTCTTATGAAGCACCCTCTTATGAAGCACCCTCTTATGAAGCACCCTCTTATGAAGCATCCTCTTATGAAGCACCCTCTTATGAAGCATCCTCTTATGTAGCACCCTCTTATGAAGCACCCTCTTATGAAGCATCCTCTTATGAAGCACCATCTTATGAAGCACCATCTTATGAAGCACCCTCTTATGAAACACCCTCTTATTGCTAAGAAAGCCCTTGAGATACTCACACCGTTTGTTGCAACGTATATTTGCGAGCAATCCTTTACCAGGATGATAGACGTCCAAACGAAGGAAAGGAACAGACTGTTGCCAAAATGATGTTAAAGTGACACTTGCCAAGGTGAAGCCGAGCGTCTCTGAACTTGCCTGTGAAAGGCAACACCAAAAGTCATTGGTTTGCAGGTTTGATTGGAATCATATCTCGTAGAAATCATATTTCATTTTTCCGATTAAGAAGGTTCGGTTAATGCTGGAATGAAACTTGTGGGGTTCAGTACCTCAAACAAGGTTAAGAACCACGGATGTAACTTGTGGGGTTCAGTACCTCAAACAAGGTTAAGAACCACGGATGTAACTTGTGGGGTTCAGTACCTCAAACAAGGTTAAGAACCACGGATGTAACTTGTGGGGTTCAGTACCTCAAACAAGGTTAAGAACCACGGATGTAACTTGTGGGGTTCAGTACCTCAAACAAGGTTTAGAACCACGGATGTAACTTGTAAGGTTCAGTACCTCAAACAAGGTTAAGAACCACGGATGTAACTTGTGAGGTTCAGTACCTCAAACAAGGTTAAGAACCACGGATGTAACTTGTGGGGTTCAGTACCTCAAACAAGGTTTAGAACCACGGATGAAACTTGTGAGGTTCAGTACCTCAAACAAGGTTAAGAACCACGGATGTAACTTGCATGGTTCAGTAACTACACAAAAAGGTAAACAGGTGGTCAATACTTGGTTTATCATCAGGAAAGAGATAAACTCACCCTTAGAAAAATATACTACATAATATATACAACACAAAACCTGCCTTCAGCACATTTCCCATGTTACATAATAACACACTAGTACACTGCTACTAGTTGATTAAACTTAAGTCATACTCACAAGAGTGGGTCTCCATTCCTTCCCTCCCTCCTCTGCCAGCTTCCAGCCTGCAGGTAAAAAAAAAACATTAATTTTGTACTCGCCACAACTCACATAGGCATCACATAAATACCAGGGCCATGTCCATGCAAGGGCCAACTTAAGAGTACAACAAAATCAGAAAAACAAATTATGGCCTAAGCATTACAACAAAAAGAAAAAATATAAGAAAGGAAGGAGCACGGCATCAGACCTTCCAGCACAAGATAGTCAGGTCCAACTCACACCCACCCACACATGCATTTACCTAACCCATTTTTAAAATTATACAACGTTTTAGCTTCTATGACGGTACTCGGGAGTTTGTTCCACTCATCCACAACTCTATTACCAAACCAGTACTTTCCTATAACCTTCCTGAATCTGATTTTTTCCAACTTGAAACCATTGCTGCGAGTCCTATCTTGGCTAGATATTTTTAACACGCTATTTACATTCTCTTTATTTATTCCTATTTTTTATTTATACACCTCAATCATATCCCCCATAATTCTACGTCTTTCTGGAGAGTGCAGATTCAGAATCCCCAGTTTATCACACATTACGTAGCTCAACCTGGCTTCATAACACCTTCCCAGTGACTGTTCCCTAGTGACGCCACACGACACCCTCACTTGTTTGTCTCATATCTGTCCCACTGACTGTCTTATACCTGTCCCACTGACCGTGTCTTATACCTGTCCCACTGACCGTGTCTTATACCTGTCCCACTGACCGTGTCTTATACCTGTCCCACTGACCGTGTCTTATACCTGTCCCACTGATCGTGTCTCATACCTGTCAACCCAAAACACTGACATTATTCATACATTTATGGAGTACTTTCTCCTTAAAATATGAACTCCTTAGTTTGTATACAATTTATTACAACACTGCAGTAATAATATTGGTAGAGTTACCGACAAAACTCCTGGAGAGCGAAACGTTACTACAATAAAAATGTCTCATTAGCTGCACATGTGTCCTTTTACCTCACACTGTAGTAGCCTGCACAACAATGGGGAAATCTGAAGTTAACAGATTCCTGATGTCTGTTAGCTACTGCATCAGGACCATCAGATGACAACAAGGCAACCGAATCAGTGATAGTAATAGTAGCAGACGTAGAAAGTTGTGATACTCATAGCAAAACTGGGGGTAGCCTGAAGCAGAACTACTGGTATACACAGTGGTACTGGTACACACAGTGTACCAGTAGTTCATCTTCTGTGGAATAATAAATGTACAACAAGACAGAGACGGTACTAAATTAAGAGTTGTTGCTTACGTCTTTTCTCCACTTAAATCTCTCTTTAAATTTCCATTTTCCTAATATTGTACAGTATATGTGTCTCCGTTTCCGTGCCGGCGGAGGACGGGAGGAATGGAGGGTAGGGAGAGAACCTTCTGCTTTTTTGTCCTTGCCCCTCTCACGACATTTTTTTAATATTTATTGAAATACATAGGTATTTTCAGTAGATGGAGTCGGTATGGACTTCCAAGCCCACTGCTGTCTTTTTCATGTTCTCCAATACTCTCTCTCTCTCTCTCTCTCTCTCTCTCTCTCTCTCTCTCTCTCTCTCTCTCTCTCTCTCTCTCTGTTATCCCTTGCTCTATACCTCTTCTTTTCATCCTCACAGTAATCCCTGCCGCCTACCTGACCCATCTTTCATTCTTCCGCATGCCCTCCCACATACATTTTTCCTTCCGGGTCCATCTTTCGTGCTTCCTTTCTCCCCACCACACTTCTTTCTCCGTCATCCGTCACGTCCACCCACTTCCTCACTCCTATCGCCTTGTTTTCAACTTCCAAATATCCCTCAAAATAATAAACCCTTACATATGCATCTCTTCAGATTTTCTATTTTTAAACCAAAGCCTCCAGACACAAGAAACCCACCTATTCTTACCCCTACGGTCAGTGAGGAAGAAGAAAATAACTATGCTACATATATTAACAAAATAATGTAGTTCTTAATATTGCTGACTGCGAAAAGGATTTAGGAGTTCTGGTTAGCAGTAATCCTAAAACCAAGACAACAGTGCATTAGTGTTCACAATAAAGCTAACAGAATCCTTGGCTTCATATCAAGAAGCATAAATAATAGGAGTCTTCAGATTGTTCTTCAACTCTATATCTCTTTGGTTAGGCCTCATTTAGATTATGCTGCACATCTGGTCACCGTATTACAGAATGGATATTCATGTACTGAAAAAAGTAAAAAGGAGGATGATAAAGTTGATCCCATGTATCAGAAATCTTCCCTATGAGGATAGACTGAGGGCCCTGAATCTTCAATCTCCAGAAAGGTGTAGAATTAGGGGGGATATGACTGAGGTGTATAAATGGAAAACAGGAATGAATAAAGGGAATGTACATATTGTGCTAAAATATGTAGCCAAGACAAGACTCGAAGAATTGGTTTTAAGTTGGAAAAATTCAGATTCAGGAAGGATATAGGAAAGCACTGGTTTGGTAATAGAATTGTGGATGAGTGGAACAAACTCCCGAGCACCATCATAGAAGCTAAAACGTTGTTTAATTTTAAAATTAGGTTGTATAAATACTTGACAGTCAAGCTAAATATATGGATAGTACCTTTTGTCTAAGAGACTGGATGAGGAGGGCGAGGGTATGTTTTCCTGGGGCTGGGATGGAGGATATTGTTAGAAGTCTAGACATCATGAAAGGTAATGGGAGCAATCCTATTATCTGGCTCAATGCGGGAGGCAATGATGTTGGCAGACGTAGGAGTGAAGACCTGTTTAGTAGGTATAGGTAAAGTCCCCTAGAATTACTATGTTATCGTACGTTGTGGCCTTAATTTCCTCCCAAAGTAGTCTTCCTTGGTCCCTATCTTACTTTGGGGGATGGTATATCACGCTTAAATTAATTTTTTTTATACCCCTCTGAAAATTCTACCAAGACAGACTCTGTCTGTGATTTTTCAGACTTTATACCCATTTCTATGCAACCATTTAAATGATCACGGATGTAGAGTGCCACCCCACTCCCTTTTCCGATACTTCTGTTTACTTGGAACAATTTAAAACCCTGAATGTGACATTCAGCAGGCATGTCCCTATTTTTCATATTAAACGATGTCTCAGTTATGGCAAAAACATCAAAGTTACCTGCACTTGAAACTAATCTCAATTCGTCCATCTTATTTCTCGCACTACGAGTATTAGTATATGTTTAGAAAACCTCCCTTCTCTTTTCTCTTCTGCTGATTTCTGTTCTTCCACTATACCTCTTACTGTCCTTGTCACCTAGTGCCACTAGCTTTCCAATATTCACCAGTAATTCTACCTCTTTCTGCCTATAATTGGCTTCCCTAAAACTTACACTATCGCTACACTGAGAATTCACTGATTTTCCACAAAAACCCATACCACTGTCTATTTCTAGTTTAAGGACCTAAGAGCTCCCTACACTGTGTTGGCCAGTGCTCCCACCCCAAACCTAGATAAGTGAACTCCATTCCTGGAATACATTTCATTTCTGCCAAAGAAGAGGTCCCAGTTGTATATGGAAGTTACTGATTTTTCCTTACAGTGTTTGTCCAGCCAGTAATTGACACCAATTGCCCTGGACAACCATTCATTTCGAACTCCTTTCCTGGGCAAAATGCCACATATAACAGGGCTCCCTCCCTTCTTCCTAATAATGTCTATTGCTGCCTTATACCTTCTTACTAAATTCTCACTTCTATGCTTGTCTACATCATTGCCTCCAACACTGAGGCAAATAGAATTGGTCCCATTACCATACATGATGTTGTCAAGCCGGCTAACAATGTCCTCCATCCCAGCCCCAGGAAAGCAAACCCTCTGTCTCCTACTCCTATCCTTCAGGCAGAAGGCCCTACACATGTACCTAAACTGGCTGTCCCCAAGGAAAAACACTTGCACCATTATTCACTCCGTCACCTTGCCAGAGGTGTGCCGACACTACAACTCAGATATCCCTCCAAACTGCGGTATCCCCAGCCCTTCTACAGAGTGCAGGCTCTGTACTTTCCACCTCCTGGACTCCATACATGAATGGGTGTGGGTGGGTGTGAGTTGGACCTGACTAGCTTGTGCTAATAGGTCTGATACCTTGCTCCTTCCTTAAGTGGATGTGACCTGGACCTAACTAGGTTGGGTCAGTGGCATAAGCCGGTAGGAGACGTGAACCTGCCTCGCATGGGCCAGTAGGCTTGCTTCATTGTTCCTTCTTTATGTTCGTATGTTCTTATATCACAAATAATTAACCCTAAACAGCAGTGTGTATGGTCGAACTTAGCTGGCAACTTAGCTGGCAACTTAAGTGGCAACTTAACTGGCAACTTAACTGGCAACTTAACTGGCAACTTGAAGACATGACATTCAGACTCAAATCAGGAGGCAACTACAGAAATTCTGATACATGCGTCTCCTTCCAAGGTCTGGCACTGACTCTTACCCTGGCACCGACTGACTCTTTGCCAAGGCACCGACTGACTTTACCATGGCACCGACTGACTCTTACCACACTATACGAGTGAAGAAAAATGCTTCAATTTATATAACGCAACATATAAAGTTATTGACATTGAATAATATGGAACCAAGAGTGACTTTAATAAGGTTTATATTGTAGAAAGTAAACAAACAATACAATGACTCATTATTTCATGCCAGCACAAAATACTTACTCATCAGCGCCATGAAAGGTTAACTCATCAGCGCCATGAAAGGTTAACTCATCAGCGCCATGAAAGGTTAACTCATCAGCGCCATGAAAGGTTAACTCATCAGCGCCATGAAAGGTTAACTCATCAGCGCCATGAAAGGTTAACTCATCAGCGCCATGAAAGGTTAACTCATCAGCGCCATGAAAGTTTAACTCATCAGCGCCATGAAAGGTTAACTCATCAGCGCCATGAAAGGTTAACTCATCAGCGCCATGAAAGGTTAACTCGTCAGCGCCATGAAAGGTTAACTCGTCAGCGCCATGAAAGGTTAACTCGTCAGCGCCATAAAAGGTTAACTCATCAGCGCCATGAAAGGTTAACTCATCAGCGCCATGAAAGGTTAACTCATCAGCGCCATGAAAGTTTAACTCATCAGCGCCATGAAAGTTTAACTCATCAGCGCCATGAAAGGTTAACTCATCAGCGCCATGAAAGGTTAACTCATCAGCGCCATGAAAGGTTAACTCATCAGCGCCATGAAAGGTTAACTCATCAGCGCCATGAAAGGTTAACTCATCAGCGCCATGAAAGGTTAACTCATCAGCGCCATGAAAGGTTATCTCATCAGCGCCATGAAAGGTTAACTCGTAAATGTTAATCATTACCATAGACCTATGCTTGCCATATGCTGGCAAACATAGCTCTCTCCCTCACACACTTCCTCCCTCATTCTTTTCCTCACTCCGTTACTTTCTCCGTCACTCTATACTTCACCCTATGGTGGCCCGGTGGCCTGGTGGCTAAAGCTCCCGCTTCACACACGGAGGGCCCGGGTTCGATTCCCGACGGGTGGAAACATTTCGACACGTTTCCTTACACCTGTTGTCCTGTTCACCTAGCAGCAAATAGGTACCTGGGTGTTAGTCGACTGGTGTGGGTCGCATCCTGGGGGACAAGATTAAGGACCCCAATGGAAATAAGTTAGACAGTCCTCGATGACGCACTGACTTTCTTGGGTTATCCTGGGTGGCTAACCCTCCAGGGTTAAAAATCCGAACGAAATCTTATCTTATCTTATCTTACCCAGTTGCTGACTCTCCTCTCAAGTTGCTCTTCCTTGCGACGTAAAAGATTCGGGTGTTGATACGAGCCAGATCAGCATCTTGTGCTAATGACATGATGTAGCACACTGGAAGGAGTCGTGGGATAGGACGGTAGAGGGAGTCGTGGGATAGGACGGTAGAGGGAGTCGTGGGATAGGACGGTAGAGGGAGTCGTGGGATAGGACGGTAGAGGGAGGCGTGGGAGAGGACGGTAGAGGGAGGCGTGGGAGAGGACGGTAGAGGGAGGCGTGGGAGAGGACGGTAGAGGGAGTCGTGGGAGAGGACGGTAGAGGGAGTCGTGGGAGAGGACGGTAGAGGGAGGCGTGGGAGAGGACGGTAGAGGGAGGCGTGGGAGAGGACGGTAGAGGGAGGCGTGGGAGAGGACGGTAGAGGGAGGCGTGGGAGAGGACGGTAGAGATGGGCGTGGGACAGCAAGGTAGAGAAAGAGGATGAAGGGAGGTGTGGGAGAGAGAGACAGAAGGTTAGAGATAATGATGGAGGGAATATATGGAATTAACATCAGTTGACACAGAAATTACTTTGTGCCAACACGGAAGAAAGAGAAGGAAGAGGCGAAGAAATGGAGGAGAGGAAGAAATCGAAGAGGCGAAGGCATGGACCAAGCGATGATAGTGAGGGGGACAAAGGGAAGGAGGATGTAGAGGGAGGGGAAAAAGAGAGGGAGTTGATAAATAGAGGGAGTAGATTAAGAGATGGAGGGGACCAAGAGAGCGAGGGGACCAAGAGAGCGAGGGGACCAAGAGAGCGAGGGGCCCAAGAGAGGGAGGGTACAAAGAGAGGGAGGGTACAAAGAGAGGGAGGGTACAAATAGAGGGAGGGTACAAAGAGAGGGAGGGGACCAAGAGAGGGAGGGGACCAAGAGAGGGAGGGGACCAAGAGAGCGAGGGGACCAAGAGAACGAGGGGACCAAGAGAGCGAGGGGACCAAGAGAGCGAGGGGACCAAGAGAGCGAGGGGACCAAGAGAGGGAGGGTAAAAAGAGGGAGGGTACAAAGAGAGGGAGGGTACAAGGAGAGGGAGGGGACCAAGAGAGGGAGGGGACCAAGAGAGGGAGGGGACCAAGAGAGGGAGGGGACCAAGAGAGGGAGGGGACCAAGAGAGGGAGGGAATAAAGAGAGTGAGTGGATAAAGAGAGGGAGGGGATAATGAGAGGGGTGGGACAGAGATGGATATATATAGAGGAAGAGGCCAAAGAGAGAGAGGATATAAAGATGGAGAGGACAAAGAGAGGGTGAGAACATTGCCCGAGAGTAAGAGAGAGAGAGAGAGAGAGAGAGAGAGAGAGAGAGAGAGAGAGAGAGAGAGAGAGAGAGAGAGATGTGGTAAGCTCACTGGAGGGTCATGGCAACACTTGCCATAACGCTGGAAATTACAACACTGCTGACAGAACACTGTAGAAGACAACCCTGCTGACAGAACACTGTAGAAGACAACACTGCTGACAGAACACTGTAGAAGACAACCCTCCTGGCAGAACACTGCAGAAGACAACCCTGCTGACAGAACACTGTAGAAGACAACCCTGCTGACAGAACAATGTAGAAGACAACCCTCCTGGCAGAACACTGTAGAAGACAACCCTGCTGACAGAACACTGTAGAAGACAAACCTGCTGACAGAACACTGTAGAAGACAACCCTGCTGACATAACACTGTAGAAGACAACACTGCTGACAGAACACTGTAGAAGACAACACTGCTGACAGAACACTGAAGAAGACAACACTGCTGACAGAACACTGTAGAAGACAACACTGCTGACAGAACACTGTAGAAGACAACACTGCTGACAGAACACTGTAGAAGACAACCCTCCTGGCAGAACACTGTAGAAGACAACACTGCTGACAGAACACTGAAGAAGACAACACTGCTGACAGAACACTGTAGAAGACAACACTGCTGACAGAACACTGTAGAAGACAACACTGCTGACAGAACACTGTAGAAGACAACACTGCTGACAGAACACTGTAGAAGACAACCCTGCTGACAGAACACTGGTGAAGACAACACTGCTGACAGAACACTGTTGAAGACAACACTGCTGGCTCAACACTGGAGAAGACAACATTGCTGGCTCAACACTGGAGAAGACAACACTGCTGGCTCAACACTGGAGAAGACAACACTGCTGGCTCAACACTGGAGAAGACAACACTGCTGGCTCAACACTGGAGAAGACAAAACTGCTGACAGAACACTGTTGAAGACAACACTGCTGACAGAACACTGTTGAAGACAACACTGCTGGCTCAACACTGGAGAAGACAACACTGCTGGCTCAACACTGGAGAAGATAACACTGCTGGCTCAACACTGGAGGAGACAACACTGCTGGCTCAACACTGTAGGAGACAACATTGCTGGCTCAACACTGGAGGAGACAACATTGCTGGCTCAACACTGGAGGAGACAACACTGCTGACAGAACACTGTTGAAGACAACACTGCTGGCTCAACACTGGAGAAGACAACACTGCTGGCTCAACACTGGAGAAGACAACACTGCTGGCTCAACACTGGAGAAGACAACATTGCTGGCTCAACACTGGAGAAGACAACATTGCTGGCTCAACACTGGAGAAGACAACACTGCTGGCTCAACACTGGAGAAGACAACACTGCTGGCTCAACAGTGGAGAAGACAACACTGCTGGCTCAACACTGGAGAAGACAACACTGCTGGCTCAACACTGGAGAAGACAAAACTGCTGACAGAACACTGTTGAAGACAACACTGCTGACAGAACACTGTTCAAGACAACACTGCTGGCTCAACACTGGAGAAGACAACACTGCTGGCTCAACACTGGAGAAGATAACACTGCTGGCTCAACACTGGAGGAGACAACACTGCTGGCTCAACACTGTAGGAGACAACATTGCTGGCTCAACACTGGAGGAGACAACATTGCTGGCTCAACACTGGAGGAGACAACACTGCTGACAGAACACTGTTGAAGACAACACTGCTGGCTCAACACTGGAGAAGACAACACTGCTGGCTCAACACTGGAGAAGACAACACTGCTGGCTCAACACTGGAGAAGACAACATTGCTGGCTCAACACTGGAGAAGACAACATTGCTGGCTCAACACTGGAGAAGACAACACTGCTGGCTCAACACTGGAGAAGACAACACTGCTGGCTCAACACTGGAGAAGACAACACTGCTGGCTCAACACTGGAGAAGACAACACTGCTGGCTCAACACTGGAGAAGACAACACTGCTGGCTCAACACTGGAGAAGACAACACTGCTGGCTCAACACTGGAGAAGACAACACTGCTTGCTCAACACTGGAGAAGACAAAACTGCTGACAGAACACTGTTGAAGACAACACTGCTGGCTCAACACTGGAGAAGACAACATTGCTGGCTCAACACTGGAGAAGACAACACTGCTGGCTCAACACTGGAGAAGACAACACTGCTGGCTCAACACTGGAGGAGACAACATTGCTGGCTCAACACTGGAGGAGACAACATTGCTGGCTCAACACTGGAGGAGACAACATTGCTGGCTCAACACTGGAGGAGACAACACTGCTGACAGAACACTGTTGAAGACAACACTGCTGGCTCAACACTGGAGAAGACAACACTGCTGGCTCAACACTGGAGAAGACAACACTGCTGGCTCAACACTGGAGAAGACAACATTGCTGGCTCAACACTGGAGAAGACAACATTGCTGGCTCAACACTGGAGAAGACAACACTGCTGGCTCAACACTGGAGAAGACAACACTACTGGCTCAACACTGGAGAAGACAACACTGCTGGCTCAACACTGGAGAAGACAACACTGCTGGCTCAACACTGGAGAAGACAACACTGCTGGCTCAACACTGGAGAAGACAACACTGCTGGCTCAACACTGGAGAAGACAACACTGCTGGCTCAACACTGGAGAAGACAACACTGCTGGCTCAACACTGGAGAAGACAACACTGCTGGCTCAACACTGGAGAAGACAACACTGCTGGCTCAACACTGGAGAAGACAACACTGCTGGCTCAACACTGGAGAAGACAACACTGCTGGCTCAACACTGGAGAAGACAACACTGCTGGCTCAACACTGGAGAAGACAACACTGCTGGCTCAACACTGGAGAAGACAACACTGCTGGCTCAACACTGGAGAAGACAACACTGCTGGCTCAACACTGGAGAAGGCAACACTGCTGGCTCAACACTGGAGAAGACAACACTGCTGGCTCAACACTGGAGAAGGCAACACTGCTGGCTCAACACTGGAGAAGACAACACTGCTGGCTCAACACTGGAGAAGACAACACTGCTGGCTCAACACTGGAGAAGACAACACTGCTGGCTCAACACTGGAGAAGACAACACTGCTGGCTCAACACTGGAGAAGACAACACTGCTGGCTCAACACTGGAGAAGACAACACTGCTGGCTCAACACTGGAGAAGACAAAACTGCTGACAGAACACTGTTGAAGACAACACTGCTGACAGAACACTGTTGAAGACAACACTGCTGGCTCAACACTGGAGAAGACAACACTGCTGGCTCAACACTGGAGAAGACAAAACTGCTGACAGAACACTGTTGAAGACAACACTGCTGACAGAACACTGTAGAAGACAACACTGCTGACAGAACACTGTAGAAGACAACCCTGCTGACAGAACACTGGTGAAGACAACACTGCTGACAGAACACTGTTGAAGACAACACTGCTGGCTCAACACTGGAGAAGACAACATTGCTGGCTCAACACTGGAGAAGACAACACTGCTGGCTCAACACTGGAGAAGACAACACTGCTGGCTCAACACTGGAGAAGACAACACTGCTGGCTCAACACTGGAGAAGACAACACTGCTGACAGAACACTGTTGAAGACAACACTGCTGACAGAACACTGTTGAAGACAACACTGCTGGCTCAACACTGGAGAAGACAACACTGCTGGCTCAACACTGGAGAAGATAACACTGCTGGCTCAACACTGGAGGAGACAACACTGCTGGCTCAACACTGTAGGAGACAACATTGCTGGCTCAACACTGGAGGAGACAACATTGCTGGCTCAACACTGGAGGAGACAACACTGCTGACAGAACACTGTTGAAGACAACACTGCTGGCTCAACACTGGAGAAGACAACACTGCTGGCTCAACACTGGAGAAGACAACACTGCTGGCTCAACACTGGAGAAGACAACATTGCTGGCTCAACACTGGAGAAGACAACATTGCTGGCTCAACACTGGAGAAGACAACACTGCTGGCTCAACACTGGAGAAGACAACACTGCTGGCTCAACACTGGAGAAGACAACACTGCTGGCTCAACACTGGAGAAGACAACACTGCTGGCTCAACACTGGAGAAGACAACACTGCTGGCTCAACACTGGAGAAGACAACACTGCTGGCTCAACACTGGAGAAGACAACACTGCTTGCTCAACACTGGAGAAGACAAAACTGCTGACAGAACACTGTTGAAGACAACACTGCTGGCTCAACACTGGAGAAGACAACATTGCTGGCTCAACACTGGAGAAGACAACACTGCTGGCTCAACACTGGAGAAGACAACACTGCTGGCTCAACACTGGAGAAGATAACACTGCTGGCTCAACACTGGAGGAGACAACATTGCTGGCTCAACACTGGAGGAGACAACATTGCTGGCTCAACACTGGAGGAGACAACACTGCTGGCTCAACACTGGAGAAGACAACACTGCTGGCTCAACACTGGAGAAGACAACACTGCTGGCTCAACACTGGAGAAGACAACACTGCTGGCTCAACACTGGAGAAGACAACATTGCTGGCTCAACACTGGAGAAGACAACACTGCTGGCTCAACACTGGAGAAGACAACACTGCTGGCTCAACACTTGAGAAGACAACACTGCTGGCTCAACACTGGAGAAGACAACACTGCTGGCTCAACACTGGAGAAGACAACACTGCTGGCTCAACACTGGAGAAGACAACACTGCTGGCTCAACACTGGAGAAGACAACACTGCTGGCTCAACACTGGAGAAGACAACACTGCTGGCTCAACACTGGAGAAGACAACACTGCTGGCTCAACACTGGAGAAGACAACACTGCTGGCTCAACACTGGAGAAGACAACACTGCTGGCTCAACACTGACAACACTGCTTGCTCAACACTGGAGAAGACAAAACTGCTGACAGAACACTGTTGAAGACAACACTGCTGGCTCAACACTGGAGAAGACAACATTGCTGGCTCAACACTGGAGAAGACAACACTGCTGGCTCAACACTGGAGAAGACAACACTGCTGGCTCAACACTGGAGAAGACACTGCTGGACTGGAGGAACACTGCTGGCTCAACACTGGAGGAGACAACATTGCTGGCTCAACACTGGAGGAGACAACATTGCTGCTGGCTCAACACTGGAGAAGACAACACTGCTGGCTCAACACTGGAGAAGACAACACTGCTGGCTCAACACTGGAGAAGACAACACTGCTGGCTCAACACTGCTGGAGAAGACAACATTGCTGGCTCAACACTGGAGAAGACAACACTGCTGGCTCAACACTGGAGAAGACAACACTGGCTGACAACACTGCTCAACACTGGAGAAGACAACACTGCTGGCTCAACACTGGAGAAGACAACACTGCTGGCTCAACACTGGAGAAGACAACACTGCTGGCTCAACACTGGAGAAGACAACACTGCTGGCTCAACACTGGAGAAGACAACACTGCTGGCTCAACACTGGAGAAGACAACACTGCTATCTCAACACTGGAGAAGACAACACTGCTGGCTCAACACTGGAGAAGACAACACTGCTGGCTCAACACTGGAGAAGACAACACTGCTGGCTCAACACTGGAGAAGACAACACTGCTGGCTCAACACTGGAGAAGACAACACTGCTGGCTCAACACTGGAGAAGACAACACTGCTGGCTCAACACTGGAGAAGACAACACTGCTGGCTCAACACTGGAGAAGACAACACTGCTGGCTCAACACTGGAGAAGACAACACTGCTGGCTCAACACTGGAGAAGACAACACTGCTGGCTCAACACTGGAGAAGACAACACTGCTGGCTCAACACTGGAGAAGACAACACTGCTGGCTCAACACTGGAGAAGGCAACACTGCTGGCTCAACACTGGAGAAGGCAACACTGCTGGCTCAACACTGGAGAAGGCAACACTGCTGGCTCAACACTGGAGAAGACAACACTGCTGGCTCAACACTGGAGAAGACAACACTGCTGGCTCAACACTGGAGAAGACAACACTGCTGGCTCAACACTGGAGAAGACAACACTGCTGGCTCAACACTGGAGAAGACAACACTGCTGGCTCAACACTGGAGAAGACAACACTGCTGGCTCAACACTGGAGAAGACAACACTGCTGGCTCAACACTGGAGAAGACAACACTGCTGGCTCAACACTGGAGAAGACAACACTGCTGGCTCAACACTGGAGAAGACAACACTGCTGGCTCAACACTGGAGAAGACAACACTGCTGGCTCAACACTGGAGAAGACAACACTGCTGGCTCAACACTGGAGAAGACAACACTGCTGGCTCAACACTGGAGAAGACAACACTGCTGGCTCAACACTGGAGAAGACAACACTGCTGGCTCAACACTGGAGAAGACAACACTGCTGGCTCAACACTGGAGAAGACAACACTGCTGGCTCAACACTGGAGAAGACAACACTGCTGGCTCAACACTGGAGAAGACAACACTGCTGGCTCAACACTGGAGAAGACAACACTGCTGGCTCAACACTGGAGAAGACAACACTGCTGGCTCAACACTGGAGAAGACAACATTGCTGGCTCAACACTGGAGAAGACAACACTGCTGGCTCAACACTGGAGAAGACAACATTGCTGGCTCAACACTGGAGAAGACAACACTGGTGGCTCAACACTGGAGAAGACAACATTGCTGGCTCAACACTGGAGAAGACAACACTGCTGGCTCAACACTGGAGAAGACAACACTGCTGGCTCAACACTGGAGAAGACAACACTGCTGGCTCAACACTGGAGAAGACAACACTGCTGGCTCAACACTGGAGAAGACAACACTGCTGGCTCAACACTGGAGAAGACAACATTGCTGGCTCAACACTGGAGAAGACAACACTGCTGGCTCAACACTGGAGAAGACAACATTGCTGGCTCAACACTGGAGAAGGCAACACTGCTGGCTCAACTCTGGAGAAGGCAACATTGCTGGCTCCACACTGGAGAAGACAACACTGCTGGCTCAACACTGGAGAAGACAACACTGCTGGCTCAACACTGGAGAAGACAACACTGCTGGCTCAACACTGGAGAAGACAACATTGCTGGCTCAACACTGGAAAAGACAACACTCCTGGCTCAACACTGGAGAAGACAACACTCCTGGCTCAACACTGGAGAAGACAACACTGCTGGCTCAACACTGGAGAAGTATACTCGAATTACAACAATAACTAGTAAAGTCAGTAGCGTAGCTTCGCCTTCTTGAAGGTTTTTATTAACAATATTACTTTCGGTTTTTGTTTTCTTTGTTTTATAAACAACAGTCCGTCTAACACTGAAGTGAAAAGGGCCAATTCTGATTTTTCACTAATCATTATTACCCAGTATGGCAAATTCTAGATTAGATTTAGGAATTTACCTCCGAAGTGTCTATTTTATTGTTTACCACGTATCCATCGTGTGGATGGCACCGCTAGAGCATTTGGATACACAAAGATTATGAACTAGGCCCCAAACAGGTTTACAGGAGCACATCTGGATTTATATCTGCAGTTCACTTATTCGTTAGAAGTCAATAAGGTATCTTGACATTTCTCTTAATTTATTATACTGTCTCTATATTCCTCAATAAGTGGACAATTAAGCACACAGCATTCAAGATAGTAACCATGAGGCTGGCAAAATACATTTGATTTAATCATCTGTGTGTCCGCAAAACTGCCAGAAGTATTTGTATGCAAGCGTAAGCCTGGTCGCTACATCATCAGTCTATTCACATAGCAACTTACTAATAAAAGTACGTATCTACTTTCCTGTTATCATAGTGGGTTATAAATCTATCCAGCTTCCTAACTGCGTTCCTAAAACATTCAGTTTCATTATTTACTTCTCTCCAAATATTATTCCTAATGCTTAGGTTAGGTAATGTTTGTCAGGATAAAGGACAAGTGTTTCCTGACGCGGGTCTAATGCTAGACACTGATACACCAAAGTTATATTCTACATTTTCCTTCAGGGTGCTTTTGTTGGCTAACGCATCAACTTTATCATGGAGGAGTAACCTAAGCTAAGTGTTTTGTAACCTAAGCTAAGTGTTTTGTAACCTAAGCTAAGTGTTTTGTAACCTAAGCAAAGTGTTTTGTAACCTAAGCTGAGTGTTTTGTAGCCTAAGCTAAGTGTTTTGTAACCTAAGCTAAGTGTTTTGTAACCTAAGCTAAGTGTTTTGTAACCTAAGCTAAGTGTTTTGTAACCTAAGCTAAGTGTTTTGTAACCTAAGCTAAGTGTTTTGTAACCTAAGCTAAGTGTTTTGTAACCTAAGCTAAGTGTTTTGTAACCTAAGCTAAGTGTTTTGTAACCTAAGCTAAGTGTTTTGTAACCTAAGCTAAGTGTTTTGTAACCTAAGCTAAGTGTTTTGTAACCTAAGCTAAGTGTTTTGTAACCTAAGCTAAGTGTTTTGTAACCTAAGCTGAGTGTTTTGTAACCTAAGCTGAGTGTTTTGTAGCCTAAGCTAAGTGTTTTGTAACCTAAGCTAAGTGTTTTGTAACCTAAGCTAAGTGTTTTGTAACCTAAGCTAAGTGTTTTGTAACCTAAGCTAAGTGTTTTGTAACCTAAGCTAAGTGTTTTGTAACCTAAGCTAAGTGTTTTGTAACCTAAGCTAAGTGTTTTGTAACCTAAGCTAAGTGTTTTGTAACCTAAGCTAAGTGTTTTGTAACCTAAGCTAAGTGTTTTGTAACCTAAGCTAAGTGTTTTGTAACCTAAGCTAAGTGTTTTGTAACCTAAGCTAAGTGTTTTGTAACCTAAGCTAAGTGTTTTGTAACCTAAGCTAAGTGTTTTGTAACCTAAGCTAAGTGTTTTGTAACCTAAGCTAAGTGTTTTGTAACCTAAGCTAAGTGTTTTGTAACCTAAGCTAAGTGTTTTGAAATTGAGTATTTCTACAGATATTTATATTTTCATGTTAAAACCGTTTGAGAGTGGCAGTTTTGTCGTAGTTCTGAGTATTATATAAAAAATGAAGCGCTAAACCTACAAGGGTTATACAGCGCAGTGGGGCAGGGAAGAATACAGGGGTATAGAGTAGCAAGAGGGAGAGGTATTATTATTAGGGTCACAGAGTAGAGCGGGGCAGGGGTAGAGGGTAGCAAGTGGGAGAGGTAGTAAGGAGTGCTAGACACAGCATCATCAGAGTTTGTGCAGTAAATCAGTTGCTGTCACAAAGTCAACAAGAGAGTTTCAGCTACAGGAGAGTCTATCAGCCAGGAGGAGAGACAAAGTAAGGGCGTCAAGAGCGGTGACGACGTCGTAGTTCTGAGTCACAATACAACAATACACAATACAACAAAACTGAATGTCAGAAAAAGGTTTACTCAAATAATAACGTGAAGTCACCAAGTCAGTGAGTAAATTTTTGTCGTCTAGCATTAATCTGAATTAGATTTCCACTCTAAAATAGTCTTGCTGACTTGTACATAATATGAAACTCATAATGCAACAAAACGTTTATTGGATGTTTAATCTGGATTTTTTTTTATCTAGCTGTACCGAGAATCCACCCTGCATGAAGTATACTTAGTATCCACTTAATAATGTGAAGATAATATACAAAACTATGTCATAAGCAAAGCACCAGAGGATCGTGGTACTAATATATGCAAGGTGCAGCTTCCACTCACCCTCTCGTGATGTCCTAAGCAGCCCAAGCAAAATCTCCACCTTGTATACATGGGTGGACAAGGTCGAGGATGGACCACTGTCTTCCCTTACCGTAAGATCAGGCTAGCAAACACTCCTCGAGAGCTACTGCGTTAACTAAGCAGCAATACACGGGCTAATTCCTAAACATAGATTGTTATTTTTCATGAGATTAAGTAATGACGATGGATGTTATATATTAGATACAGTTTGTGAGTAAATAACTTTGACGTCCATGAGGTAGCTTAGAGCAAGCCTGGAGGAACAACAAGCCTGGAGGAACAACAAGCCTGGAGGAACAACAAGCCTGGAGGAACAACAAGCCTGGAGGAACAACAAGCCTGGAGGAGAAGTAAGGGAACAGCAAACCTGGAGGAACAAGAAGCCTGGAGGAACAGCAAGTCTATAACTTATGCTAGTTTTGAATTCTTTATTTCTTTCTATATCTGAACTGTTGAATTTTGTACCACTGAATATGATTTTACTGGTTTTTTTTCTTGTTAGCTGGAGAACTTAGTTTATGTACGGTCGTAATTTCTGTGTCTTTTATCAAACCTACTCTTATGTATATTTTAGTATAATTTTCAAAAACAGAAACTCTAGCTTTGACGAGAGTTTCTATGTCTGTTATGAAGACAAACACTAAGTGTTCAAGAACCGTGCCCTGAAGTACTCCACTTTTTTTTTTGCTTTGCTGAGACTATTTTACTTTGTTTACTGCCACTCTTTGTGTTCTGTTTGTTAGATATTGAAGATCAACTTCCCTACTTTTATTTTTATTTCATTGCCAGACTTATCGTGGCATATTTTTGTTTTTTATATTCATTTTCGTAGGTTTTTGTAATCTAACCCAATTAAACCTAACCTAATCTAACTTCATGTAACTTAACCTAAAATAAAGACAACACGATCTGAGGAAAATAGAAAATATTTAACCATTGACGTTGAGTATAACGTCAAAATTTGACGTTTTAAAGTGTTTAAAAAAATGCCTTTTATGACCCCAGTGTCACTTTTGCATTATCTACGTAGACAGTCAACGTTTTACTTTTCTTCCAGAGCCTTAGAGATGTTAGATAAAAGCAGTATAGAGAGACATGGTTCTTGTGCTCTAATATCAAAATACACATTAACTTAGGGTATTAAGCTCATTTTTTCCCATAAAATCAGCAGGTTTGCCTCTCAGCATTCTTCAAAAAACATTCCGGTATATATTATTGCCCTGGCTTTGTCATCATCTTACTGGAGAATAACTATTTGCTCTTTCTAATGCCCCTGGGATTTCATCTGACTCTAGACTTCTTCTCCAAAGAACAAGGAGTACTCCTGCCAAATCTGTCCTATCTTATGGATCATGTGGGTTTTCGATACGTGGATGGGTGAAAATACTCACATAGGCTGGTAGTACGTATAATATATAACGGGAAGTATGGAAAGCGCCAACAGCCGACCTGCCTCTCTCTGCTCCCTATCTTGACTGACTCACAGTGCCTATGGGTGATGGGGTGTTTGAAATCCTGCTATGGTCAGCAGCAATATGAATACAGTCAGTGATTCACGCAGAGACGGTTGGTAGTGAGTCATCTACTGGTACACTGGTAACTGGTTACTAGGAACTGGTACTACTACTAAGACTACATCCATTAGTAGTCCCCGTCCACATGTGACCATGTCTTCAGCTGCTGCATCTTATCACTTAGTCTACTGGCTAAAACCAAAGTCCTCACAGCTCTGTATCTGACTGATAAAGCCTGCAGTGCAGGCGAAACCATTCTGAATAAAATAAAAACCCGGACGTTGCACATGCACCTTATTCATTATCTTTACTGTTTTAGTATTTAAGTAACCCTATTTTTGCTTTATAATCTTCTTAAAAGTTCTATATTTGAGCTCCTTTTAGCCTTTCTCAAAGAAGGTAAGTTTCACTGGGCAAACACTTGTGCAGCGATAAGCAGAGAGGATCGATTCTCTGCCAATCGGTGGTCTGAATTACCCCACACTGGTTTACCGATTCATATACAAACACTTTTCTGGGGCAAGTACCAACATCCTCACAGATCATACATGGATTTGGACTGAAAATTGCTCAGAAGAGTTTACTGGGAATAAGGGCAAAGGGAGGAAAAATTATATTTGACTTAAAGGATGAAGATAAAGATATTTATACATATACAACACAGGAAATATAAGTGTTAACTGAACTAGAATGAAGAAGATTCCGAATAATCATCTGTGAAGGGTTAACAACCCAGAATAACCCAAGAAAGGCAAGCAGTGTGGCTTATTTCTGTTGGGGCTTATTGGTCCTCTTCCTGGATGCGACCCACTACAGTCCAGTAACTCCTTGCTCAAACATCCCGCCGCACCAGGAATCAAACTCTAGTTACTTGGGTTTAGCGCGGTACACTCACCACTCTGCTCTAAAGTCTCATATTTTTACTGTTGGATCCGTTTGATGTTACGAAGCTACGAGACTGATGCACACCTCTAAACTATTAACAAGATTGTTTTTTAATGAGTGCATTGTTTCATATATAACTATACATTGTAAAAGAATGGATGAGAGGTTGATGGACACAATAAACAAAGCAACATATGTATAGTTTCAAAGTTATAATTATGCAATTTTATATCAAGACGAAGAGTGTAGATTACAGTACGCTTTGATTACACGCGAAGGTGCATACTCTTTGTATACGAGTATACATTATAATGCCAATATATGCATAGATTTGGGTATATCAGTGTGTGTGTTTGTGTGTGTGTACTCGCCTAATTGTACTCACCTAATTGTGGTTGCAAGGGTCGAGACTCGGCTCCTGGCCCCACCTCTTCACTGATCGCTACTAGGTCCTCTCTCTCTCTCTCTCTCTCTCTCTCTCTCTCTCTCTCTCTCTCTCTCTCTCTGCTCCCTGAGCTTTGTCATGCCTCGTCTTAAAGCTATGTGTGGTTCCTGCCCCTACTACATCACTTGCTAGACTATTTCACTTCCTGACAACTCATGACTGAAGAAATACTTCCTAACATCCGTGTGACTCGTATTCAGCTTCCAATTGTGGCCCTTGTTTCTGTGTCCCCACTCTGGAACATCCTGTCTCCGTCCACCTTATGTATTCCACGCAGCATTTTGTATGTCGCTATCATGTCTTCCAGTGTGGTCAGGCCAATTTCCAACAACCTTTCTTCGTAGGACATTCCCTTGAGCTCTGAAACTAACCTTGTTGTAAACCTTTGCGTTTTCTCTCATTTCTTGATGTGCTTGACCAGGTGTGGGTTCCAAACTGGTGCTGCACACTCCAGTATGGGCCTGACGTACACGGTGTACAGTGTCTTGAACGATACCTTACTAATGTATCGGAACGCTTTCCTCAGGTTTGCCAGGCGCCCATATGCTGCAGCAGTTATCTGGTTGATGTGTACTTCCGGAGACGTGCTCGGTGTTAAGCTCACCCCAAGATCTTTCTCCTTGAGTGAGGTTTGCAGTTTTTGGCCCCCAACTGTCTGTGGTCTTCTTTGCCCTTCCCCAATCTTCATGACTTTGCATTTGACGGGGTTGAATTCGAGAAGCCAGTTGCTGGACCACGTGTCCAGCCTGTCCAGGTCTCTTTGTAGCCCTGCCTGATCCTTATCTGATTTAATTATCCTCATTAACTTCACATCATCTGCGAACAAACACACTTCTGAGTCTATCCTTTCCATCATATCATTCACATTTACCAAAAATTGCACTGGTCCTGGGACTGACCCCTGTGGGACCCCGCTCGTCACAGGCGCCCACTGTGATACCTCATCACGTACCATGATTCGTTGTTGCCTCCCTATCAGGTATTCTCTGATCCATTGCAGTACCCTTCCTGTTATACGCGCCTGATCCTCCAGCTTCTCCACTAATCTCTTGTGAGGAACTGTGTCGAAAGTCTTCCTGCAGTCCAGGAAAATGCAAACAACCCACCCCTCTCTTTCGTGTCTTACTTCTGTTACTTTGTCATAAAACTCCAGAAGGGTTGTGACACAGGATTTGCCTTCCATGAATCCGTGCTGGTTGTCATTTATAACCTTGTTCTGTTCCAGGTGCTCCACCACTCTCCTGATAATCTTCTCCATGACTTTGCATACTATACACGTCAGTGACACTGATCTGCAGTTTAGAGCCTCGTTTCTGTCTTTCATAAAAGTGGGGACTACATTTGTCATCTTCCAGACCTCAAGTAGTTGTCCAGTTTCAAGGGATGTGTTAAAGATTGTGGTTAGTGGCACACACAGCATCTCTGCTCCTTCTCCAAGGACCCACTGGGAGTTGTCTGGTTCCATTGCCTTTGAGGTATCAAAGTCACTTAGCAGCTTCTGCACCACCTCCTTAGTTGTGTGTATGTCATCCAACACTTGTTGGTATATTCCCTGTTAGTGTTCTCCTCTGTGCTGTCTTCCCAGAGTCCTTCCTATCTCTACTGTAAATACTTCATTGAATCTCGTGTTGAGCTCATCACCACATTTCTTGAGAGTTCCCCACCTTCTTTCCTCAGTCTGAGCACCTGGTCTTTGACTGTTGTCTTCCTCCTAATGTGGCTATACAGCAGCTTCGGGTCAGACTTGACTTTCGATGCTATGTTGTTTTCGTACTGTCGCTGGCCTCCCTCGTCTGTGAATACTCGTTTCTGGCTCTTTGACTAATCTCCTTATTTTCCTAGGTTCTTTGCTTTCTGTACTTTTTCAGTTCTCTAGTGCACTTAGTTTTTGCCTCCCTGCACCTTCGGGTAAACCAGGGGCTCATTCTGGTTCCCATTATTTCTGTTGCCCTTGGGAACAAACCTTTCCTTTGCCTCCTTGCATTTTGTTGTTACGTGTTCCATCATTTCGTTTACTGACTTTCCTACCAATCTCTGTCCAACTGAACCTCCTGTAGGAAGGTCCTCATACCTGTGTAGTCTCTCCTCTTATAGTTTGGCTTTTCCCATTCAACTCCTGTTACCCTCTCCACTTGTAGCTCTATGTATTCAAAGCACAGAACCACATGATTACTAGCTCCACGGGGTCTCTCACATGTGATGTCGTCAATGTCTGAACTGCTCAGGGTGAACACGAGGTCCAATCTTGCTGGTTCATCCTCCCCTCTCTCTCTGGCAGTGTCCTTACCATGTTGATGCATGAGGTTTTCCAGTACATCCATCATCTTGGCTCTCCATGTTTCAGGACCCCCATGTGGCTCCATGTTTTCCCAGTCGATCTCCCTGTTGTTGAAATCGCCCATAACTAGTAACTTTGCTCTGCTCGAGTGAGCTCTTCTTGCCACCTCATCCAGTGTGTCCACCATTGCTCTGTTGCTCTCTTCATATTCCTCTCTTGGCCTCCTGCAGTTCTGTGGTGGATTATACATCACTGCAATGACTACCTTATGTTCCCCAGATTGAAGTGTACCTACTATGTAATCCCTTTCTCCAATCTCGTCCATGCCTTCCATTTCCTCAAATCTCCATCGTTTTTTTACGAGCAGTGCAATCTCTCCTTCCTCTCTGCTCCTTCTATCTTTACTCAAGATTGCGTCTGTTATTGTCTCAGTGAGTTTTGTTTCTGTGATGGCTATGATGTCTGGGGACTTCTCATTGATTCTTTTATGTCACTCCTCATATTTATTTATTCCGTCTGCATTCGTGTACCAAACCTTCAACTTCTTTTCTAAAACTGTTTTCCTGGGAGAATATTAGGGTTGGGGGAGTGGAAGCCCTGGAGGTGGCCTATGGGGGTGGCAGTGGGGGTGGGGCAGAGTTCCTGTAGGGGGTTGCTGTAGGGGTGGGGGTTGTGTTGTGAGGGGTGGGGACAGAGGAATCAGTGTTTGTCAGTTTATATTGTTCAGTTGCCTTGGGGTTGTCGCAGCTGGAGTCCTTCTGCCGGTGTTTCTAGAGTGTGTGCTTGCCCTTCTACCTGTGTCTCGATTCTTCTGCTCATCTTTGTCATTTCCTCTCGTTCCTTCTTTCGTTTTTGTACTGTTTCGGTATCATCCTTTCCTCTTGTGTTCTGTCTCGATTGAGGTACACACTCTGGTACTCTGGTTTGTCTCTCAGTTGTGCTTTTTCCTGCAGGATCATAGTTTGAGTTGATTCTGCCTTGAAAATTATTTTGAGAGGCCGTTTCCATCCCCTTGCAAACCACTCAATTCTCCAAAAATTTGTCACCTGGGTCATGTCGCCCTCACCTATTACTTTCATGATACCTTCAATCACTTTTTTCTCCTCCTGTTTTCTTTCATAAGTTTTCTCTTCGACTTCCTGCAGCCCAAAGACAAAAACTGATCTCACCCTTTTATCCTCTCACTGTTTCCCCCACTACATCCTCTGAGGTGTTTTAGTTCCTTCCATTGGAGCTTTCCTTCCTTCAATCCCTTCCCTAGCTGAGCGTGCGTGTGTGTGTGTGTGTGTGTGTGTGTGTGTGTGTGTGTGTGTGTGTGTGTGTGTGTGTGTGTGTGTGTGTGTGTGTGTGTGTGTGTGTGTGTCTGTATGTCTGTGTATGTCTTATTTACAGAAGGGTTTTCACAGGGTTAGGTTAAGAGTTTCTACTTTTATTTGCAAGCTTCTCCACTTTATTTGAAAGCTTTTTTATTGTTATGGAACATATGAATAGAGAACAGGATAAAGTTGGAGTTATATGTGGTCCAGCGATTTCATTTGATCAGCTGACTATTTCACTTATGTTATGCTATTCAAATATGTTCTAGATTCGAATCATTCTAGGTATGAATGATCTCAGATAAAGTTATGTTCTTGAGAAGTTGTCTTCTCGCTGTCCATAAAGTAAAGCTAGGTGTGGTACTTTGACAATATTGGGCATAAACATAACAGTAAGGCCATCCATATCTTTTCGATGTTGAAGGCTCTGCTGAAATGACAAATCCACGACCTTTTCCACGACCTCGTCCACGACCTACCGGATATATCTCGGCTTCTCAGGCTCTGGCCCCACATTTGCTCACTTAGTGTCGGTCTGCTAACTGTTAGCTGCGGCAACCCCATCCCCCCCTTTCTCTCTCTCTCTCTCTCTCTCTCTCTCTTTCTCTCTCTCTCTAGGTTCATATAGCTCATTATATGCACTCTTAAGTTATTATATCTCTCAATGAAGAAGACACATGTGCACCACCTAGACATCTTAATCGCCGAGACGTTTTAAGTGGAGAAAATGCATGATGTAAGAGGTAAGTTTGAGTTGCTCCATTTCTAAGCCTTGGTAGATCAATGTCAAACAGAAAGACCCGGTGGGGTGAGCGGGGAGGGGAGGACAATGAAAGTATAGGCTGGAGAGGAAAACAGAGGCAAGAGGTCGGTGACCTATATTATTATCATCAAATAAATCACTAACCTACAAGGGTCATGCAACGCTGCGGGGCAGAAAATAGTGCCGGGGCTATAATCAGTTAGGTGGAGAGGGGATCAGAGGTGAGGGGAGAAAAGGGTTGGAAGGAACGCTAAGGGCTATGTGTCAAAATTCGTATAGTAAAACAGTTGCTGACAAAAACTCCAAAAAACGATGGCAAGTCAAAGGCAGATCAGTCTGCAAGAAGGGAAGATAAGGTGAGAGTGGTAGGGCGGCTCGAGCACGCTGGTAAACTGGATAATCCACAAAAAAGTGAAGAACAGAAATAGGGACCCGACAAACCTCACAGAGAGGAATAGGGTGTCGTTCCATGAGATACCCATGGGTAAGGCGAATTTGGCCGATGCTGAGACGGGAGAGCAGAGTCTCCCGAGTATGGCAACGGTGGAAAGAAGTTGGCCACAAACCTAGAAGCGGTTTAATGGAGTGCAATTTGTTATAGTGTATGTCCGACCAACGTTGATACCAATGGCCGCAAAGACGGGCAGAGATGACTAAAATAATCCCTGAACAGAATACCTCTGTAGGAAACCGGAAGATCACGTACCGCTGGCCAAGCCGCCTGTTCATTGCCCCGCACATCAACGTGTCCAGGGAAACAGAAAACGACGTCTTTATTTTTGCTGGCCACACGGCGCAACCTAAGTCGAATACGAAGGACCAATGGATGAGGGGAATCAAATTGTTTAATTGCTTGTAAAGCTCTGAGGAAATTTGAAATGACAAAAAAAGGCACAATACCATGACTAGAACGATACACAAATAACCCGCATAGAAGAGAGGAGCTTACGGCGACGTTTCGGTCGTAAATGGTCAAAGTCGGACCGAAACGTCGTCGTAAGCTCCTCTTTTCCATGTGCGGGTTATTTGTGTGTGAATCTGAAATGATCACAAACACCGGAGGAGGCATATATTTAATACGGAGAAGCGCGATGAGGATAGCATACAACTCGGCGGTAAAAGTACTAGCCGAGTCTAACAATGACCTCGGATCACATCGTCAAGGAATACCGCCGCGAACCCAACACCATAAGAAGATTTAGAACCATCTGTATAAACAGCGACGGCATGAGCATGCGACCGGAAGTGATTAAGAAAAAGAGCGAGAAACAGCCGTAGGTAGGAGAGGTTTGGTGCACGGCAGTAGAGGAAAACAGACACGAACTGTTGGAACCTCCCAAGGAAGTAGGGAAAAGGCAGACGCTAATTGAACATACAAGGGAGGCAACCGGAGAGAAGACTGGAGTGAAGACGAAGAGAAAACGGTCGGAGTAAGCAGGGGCGCCAACAAATAACGAGCTTCTACTAACGTCTGAGACCAGCCTATACGTAGAAGGAATACGAAGGTCATGAGGTGACCTACAGTATATACTGGCGCCAGATGCGAGGTGGGGCAGTGGAGACGGTGTTGCAGGAGGCGGTATTTACTAGTGGAAGTAGGAACTGAACACCTTGGAATGAACCATACCCCCGGCCGGGATTGAACCCGCGGTCATAGAGTCTCAAAACTCCAGCCCGTCGCGTTAGCCACTAGACCAGCTAGCCACTATAAGATTCATCCAACTAGGTATATTTCTGCACCATAGGAAGGTTAGCACAGGCACCACTGTGACCACAAATGCAAGTTTTTACAGACGAATCTCCAGCTAGCGTGGCCGTGACGAACTCTAGCTCAAGTCCCTTCACTGCCGTCAACATGACTCAAGAAATCGTAATGACACGATTGCAAACAAACCATACCCCCGGCCGGGATTGAACCCGCGGTCATAGAGTCTCAAAACTCCAGCCCGTCGCGTTAGCCACTAGACCAGCTAGCCACTATAAGATTCATCCAACTAGGTATATTTCTGGTCACAGTGGTGCCTGTGCTAACCTTCCTATGGTGTAGAAATATACCTAGTTGGATAAATCTTATAGTGGCTAGCTGGTCTAGTGGCTAACGCGACGGGCTGGAGTTTAGAGACTATGACCGCGGGTTCAATCCCGGCCTGGGGTATGGTTTGTTTGCAATCGTGTCATTACGATTTCTTGAGTCATGTTGACGGCAGTGAAGGGACTTGAGCTAGAGTTCGTCACGGCCACGCTAGCTGGAGATTCGTCTGTAAAAACTTGCATTTGTGGTCACAGTGGTGCCTGTGCTAACCTTCCTATGGTGTAGAAATATACCTAGTTGGATGAATCTTATAGTGGCTAGCTGGTCTAGTGGCTAACACGACGGGCTGGAGTTTTGAGACTATGACCGCGGGTTCAATCCCGGCCGGGGGTATGGTTTGTTTGCAATCGTGTCATTACGATTTCTTGAGTCAGTAACCTTGGAATGACTTCAAGATTCAGGAACTGAAATCCTCAGAATAACTTCAAGGCTCTGTGAAGAGCTTTGTAAAGTCAAGACTTGATGAAGCTCTACTTGGAGCAAAAAGTTGTCTCAGTATAAGCGTGTTCTGCAACTTATGTTATTGGATCAGTTTTATAATTTGTGTGAATTTCATCTACAGCTACAAGGCTTTGAAGCCTAAAAAAACATTTAAAAGAAAATATGTATTAACCAATAAGAGATTTAGTCATTAACCACCTGAACAGAACTGTCAGATTTTTTCCATATCGAATGCTATAATTGGCGCTGAAATGGCTGATGATTTGTGGGTTTCGAATCCCTCCCGCTCCAATGCTTCAGAATTAGAAACCATTAGCAAAGGCATGGGGAAAAAAATAATCGAAATTAGCCAGACCACAGCAATAAAACCAGCACCCGAGTGTGAGTTTTAGTACTTAATGTGAAAATATAAAAGGTAAACTAGTGAAACAGAATTGTGTTTAATTTCCAGTAAGGTTCACCTCGCTAAGGAGAAGGCTCTTCTGCCCTGACAACTATTATAAATGCAGAGAGTGACAGCTTCAAGGTTGATATCACCGTGTTGAAACCCATCGACTACACGGGAGACCTAAGACTGCATATTGCCTGTTCTCCACCAGTCAAGGATACTCCAGTGCCTACAGTAGGCATTTAGACATACTTTAATTGGATATTTGTTGTGAGATGTACACCCATTGCTGTATATAAACTGCTGTTCTCAGTACATACACATCCAGAGATATATACATCTCAGAATATATACAAATTGACAAGTTCTTAATAAATGTACAATTATTTTTCAGTGGAATATTTAAAGGACCTGTTGCTCCTTTCTTACATGTAATTCATCTATATAGCAATATTAACATAGTTTCTCTTGCGATATTTATGAGATTTAGAAAAAAAATAAATTTAATTTGTTTAAGAAACTTATTATTATCAATGGACATCAGGTATACAAGAGACAAGTTTGACTGCTACTTGTCATGTGGAGAACACTGTACGAGCTCAGGAGATTTCATTACTCCATTGCATATATCTCTCTATAAATGATTTTGGGTATAAAGGAGACAGACCGTACTACACCAGCCCAGTGAGACGCATGTACTAGGCACTGTTTGGTATGTGGATCTTTGATGATTATCGTGACTACCTTGCCTTCAAGTCATGACTAAAGGTACCAACTTTGTCTGCCTAACGAGAGAAGGTGTCATCTTTGTTTTAGCCTAATGATGGAAGGATAAAGAATGCCTTAACCTGATGTTGGAAGGTATTTTTGGACTGAACACTAGTTATAGTGCCTCTAAAATATATAATCACTGCATTATAATTACCAAAAAAATGATTCCTATATTTGTATTATATCCGGTATCAGTGAACAAAGCGCCGATATGCCCATACGTTAAAACTTCTGTCCTTATAGTATCCGATTTATGAATGTACCTTTGAAACACTATAAAACTGTCCCACAAATCTTACCAGGAGATCTTGCAAAAGTATTTCAGTATTTAGTCCGTCGTTTTCGTAACATGTTTAAGAGGAATCGGTCATAATGCCCTTTTGTGGCTTTATAGAGTTGGGCGTCTGTAACTCATTGTTAAAAAGAGTAACTGTCCCTTACCAACTTAAAGCAGTGCGGCCTGCAACAACCCATCTCCCACAATGGTTACATAGTACTAAGCGTTGTACCTGCTGTGGCATCTTTAAATTATTTTGCAGTGAGTTTTTTTTTCTTTGCTTGAATCCAGAAAGACTGTTTTAAACTCTTTGCTTACAAGTTTGTGAGGCCTCACCTTTCCACAGAGGACATGACATATATTGCTCAAATTCATGCATTACTGAAATCTGTGATGGTGGGGGATTTATATCACTCGTGTCGGCCAACTCTCTGGCCTGAGACTATAGAGGTTACTTTATTATCCATGCGATGTCTAACTTTATTAGATATACAGTTGGTAAATTGAAATTGGCATAGCTGTAATAAAGCTTCATAAATGCCTACTATCTCAGCAGATCTGTTGCAGTTTGCTTCGCTCTGAAGAAATCCAAATACAATTGGTTTGGTTAGAGCTTGGGTTCCCTAACCTTTCATTTACATTTAGCTGGAACTAATTCGTATGGTGTTAGCACTTTCCTTCCCTGCTGCATGAATTTTATAATCTTGCATTGGCAAAGCAGTCGTCCTTGCTTGTGCCTGCCAACCGGAGTGAACAGTAGGCCTAACAGTTTCTTCCTGGCCTTTGCAGAGACCGGGTCCGATTTTCAAAAATTTCATCATACTAGCCAGAATCGTCCGTGGTGAAATCCTGGTATGCAATATCGACATGTTGTGGGTCAAAATACATGAACACACACTTTGGACATTGTGCTATGGAAACATTTGTGTTTTGGGACCTTACTCCATGGAGTGAACAACGTCCCAAGACAGAACATTTTATGATGAAAACGTTTCGAAGTGTTTGTTCATTTGTTTTCAACAATATCATCGTCTGTGAACATGGCAACCGCACAAGACGATCTCTGAATACCAGTGTTGGTCAGAAGGTCGTGATGCTCTTTGTTTCTCTTTCATTTTTCCCTCGCCATTTCTTCTTGTAATCTCAATGTGTCAAGGATGACGCGCGTGCCAGCTGCAGTACAAAAAACTATGTATCCTGTACAATACCGAGAAATCATCAACCTGCTGGTAGCCAACAACTGGCTGGAGCTCATCAGCACCATTCTGTGCTCCCAGATTTACTACTGTATTACCGTCAACACCACCATAATGCACTTCTGGATTTACTACTGTATTACCGTCAACACCACCATAATGCACTTCTGGATTTACTACTGTATTACCGTCAACACCACCATAATGCACTTCTGTATTTACTGCTGCATTACCGTCATCAACACCATAATACACTTCTGGATTTACTACTGTAACAACGCCAGCTATCTCTGGAAAAAATATATATTCACTGTCACGGAACAGTCTATCTTTAATTAAAACTCTTACCACGTTGGTATTATATATTTTCATATTTTATCCCCAGAATGCACTGCGATGCTCCACCATTGCTTTAATAATAATAATATCTTTATTTACTACAAGTACATGTACAAGATATACAGGCCTAGCTGACATCAGTGACATAGTACTATATAGAAAGCCCCTTGTTATGCT
>NC_091304.1:38184169-38189169 GCF_038502225.1 Cherax quadricarinatus | reverse complement strand
GTACCATCTCCTACACTCTGCATCTGATCCTTTGTACCATCTCCTACACTCTGCATCTGATCCTTTGTACCATCTCCTACACTCTGCATCTGATCCTTTGTACCATCTCCTACACTCTGCATCTGATCCTTTGTACCATCTACACTCTGCATCTGATCCTTTCTACCATCTCCTACACTCTGCATCTGATCCTTTGTACCATCTCCTACACTCTGCATCTGATCCTTTGTACCATCTCCTACACTCTGCATCTGATCCTTTGTACCATCTCCTACACTCTGCATCTGATCCTTTGTACCATCTCCTACACTCTGCATCTGATCCTTTGTACCATCTCCTACACTCTGCATCTGATCCTTTGTACCATCTACACTCTGCATCTGATCCTTTGTACCATCTCCTACACTCTGCATCTGATCCTTTGTACCATCTACACTCTGCATCTGATCCTTTGTACCATCTACACTCTGCATCTGATCCTTTGTACCATCTACACTCTGCATCTGATCCTTTGTACCATCTACACTCTGCATCTGATCATTTGTACCATCTCCTACACTCTGCATCTGATCCTTTGTACCATCTCCTACACTCTGCATCTGATCCTTTGTACCATCTCCTACACTCTGCATCTGATCCTTTGTACCATCTCCTACACTCTGCATCTGATCCTTTGTACCATCTCCTACACTCTGCATCTGATCCTTTGTACCATCTCCTACACTCTGCATCTGATCCTTTGTACCATCTCCTACACTCTGCATCTGATCCTTTGTACCATCTACACTCTGCATCTGATCCTTTGTACCATCTCCTACACTCTGCATCTGATCCTTTGTACCATCTCCTACACTCTGCATCTGATCCTTTGTACCATCTCCTACACTCTGCATCTGATCCTTTGTACCATCTCCTACACTCTGCATCTGATCCTTTGTACCATCTCCTACACTCTGCATCTGATCCTTTGTACCATCTCCAACACACTGTATCTGATCTTTTGGATATTCTCTTTCATGCTATTATCACCTTCTCTGATACCTTGCTGTCATCGCCTTCTCTTATACCTTGCTGTCATCGCCTTCTCTTATACCTTGCTGTCATCGCCTTCTCTTATACCTTGCTGTCATCGCCTTCTCTTATACCTTGCTGTCATCGCCTTCTCTTATACCTTGCTGTCATCGCCTTCTCTTATACCTTGCTGTCATCGCCTTCTCTTATACCTTGCTGTCATCGCCTTCTCCTCTGCCCTGCTGTCATCGCCTTCTATTCTGCCCTGCTGTTATCGTCTTCTCCTCTTCCCTGCTGTCATCACCTTCTCCTCTGCCCTGCTTTCATCGCCTCCTCATCTCCCCTGCTGTCATCACCTTCTCATCTGCACTGCTGTCATCACCTTCTCCTCTGCCCTGCTGTCATCACCTTCTCCTCTACCCTGTTGTCATCACCTTCTCCTCTGCCCTGCTGTCATCGCCTCCTCCTCTGCCCTGCTGTCATCTCCTTCTCCTCTGCCCTGCTGTCATCACCTTCTCCTCTGCCCTGCTGTCATCACCTTCTCCTCTGCCCTGCTTTCATCGCCTCCTCCTCTCCCCTGCTGTCATCACCTCCTCCTCTGCCCTGCTGTCATCACCTTCTCCTCTGCTCTGCTGTCATCACCTTCTCCTCTGCCCTGCTGTCATCACCTTCTACTCTGCCTTGCTGTCATCACCTTCTACTCTGCCTTGCTGTCATCACCTTCTACTCTGCCTTGCTGTCATCACCTTCTCCTCTGCCCTACTGTCATCACCTTCTCCTCTGCCCTACTGTCATCACCTTCTCTGCCCTGTTGTCATCACCTTCTTCTCTGCCCTGCTGTCATCACCTTCTACTCTGCCCTGCTGTCATCACCTTCTACTCTGCCCTGCTGTCATCACCTTCTACTCTGCCCTGCTGTCATCACCCTCTCTGCCCTGCTGTCATCACCTTCTACTCTGCCTTGCTGTCATCACCTTCTCCTCTGCCCTGCTGTCATCACCTTCTCCTCTGCCCTGCTGTCATCACCTTCTCCTCTGGTCTGCTGTCATCGCCTTCTCCTCTGCTCTGCTGTCATCGCCTTCTCCTCTGCCCTGCTGTCATCACCTTCTCCTCTGTCCTGCTGTCATCACCACCACCTCTGCCCTGCTGTCATCTCCTTCTCTTATTCCCTGCTGTCATCACCTCCTCCTCTGCACTGCTGTCATCACCTTCTCCTCTGCCCTGCTGTCATCGCCTCCTCCTCTGCCCTGCTGTCATCGCCTTCTCCTCTGCCCTGCTGTCATCACCTTCTCCCCTGCCCTGCTGTCATCACCTTCTCCTCTGCCCTGCTGTCATCGCCTCCTCCTCTGCCCTGCTGTCATCGCCTTCTCCTCTGCCCTGCTGTCATCACCTTCTCCCCTGCCCTGCTGTCATCGCCTTCTCCTCTGCCCTGCTGTCATCGCCTACTCCTCTGCCCTGCTGTCATCACCTTCTCCTCTGCCCTGCTGTCATCACCTTCTCCTCTGCCCTGCTGTCATCACCTTCTCCTCTGCCCTGCTGTCATCGCCTCCTCCTCTGCCCTGCTGTCATCGCCTTCTCCTCTGCCCTGCTGTCATCTCCTTCTCTTATTCCCTGCTGTCATCACCTCCTCCTCTGCACTGCTGTCATCACCTTCTCCTCTGCCCTGCTGTCATCGCCTTCTCCTCTGCCCTGCTGTCATCACCTTCTCCTCTGCCCTGCTGTCATCGCCTTCTCCTCTGCCCTGCTGTCATCGCCTTCTCCTCTGCCCTGCTGTCATCACCTTCTCATCTGCACTGCTGTCATCACCTTCTCCTCTGCCCTGCTGTCATCACCTCCTCCTCTGCTCTGCTGTCATCACCTTCTCCTCTGCCCTGCTGTCATCACCTCCTCCTCTGCCCTGCTGTCATCACCATCTCCTCTGCCCTGCTGTCATCACCTTCTCCTCTGCCCTGCTGTCATCACCTCCTCCTCTGCCCTGCTGTCATCACCTTCTCCTCTGCCCTGCTGTCATCACCTTCTCCTCTGCCCTGCTGTCATCACCTTCTCCTCTGCCCTGCTGTCACCTCCTCCTCTGCCCTGCTGTCATCACCATCTCCTCTGCCCTGCTGTCATCGCCTTCTCCTCTGCCCTGCTGTCATCGCCTTCTCCTCTGCCCTGCTGTCATCACCTTCTCCTCTGCCCTGCTGTCATCACCTTCTCCTCTGCCCTGCTGTCATCACCTCCTCCTCTGCCCTGCTGTCATCACCTTCTCCTCTGCCCTGCTGTCATCACCTTCTCCTCTGCCTTGCTGTCATCACCTTCTCCTCTGCCCTGCTGCCATCACCTTCTCCTCTGCCCTGCTGTCATCACCTTCTCTTCTACCCTGCTGTCATCGCCTTCTCTTCTACCCTGTGTCATCACCTTCTCTTCTACCTTGCTGTCATCGCCTTCTCTTCTACCCTGCTGTCATCGCTTTCTCTTCTACCCTGCTGTCATCACCTTCTCTTCTACCCTGCTGTCATCACCTTCTCTTCTACCCTGCTGTCATCGCCTTCTCTTCTACCCTGCTGTCATCACCTTCTCTTCTACCCTGCTGTTATCAACTTCTCCTCTACCCTGCTGTCATCGCCTTCTCTTCTACACTTCTCTCATCACCTTCTCTTCTACCCTGCTGTCATCGTCTTCTCTTCTACCCTGCTGTCATCGCCTTCTCTTCTACCCTGCTGTCATCGCCTTCTCTTCTACCCTGCTGTCATCGCCTTCTCTTCTACCCTGCTGTCATCACATTCTCTTCTACCCTGCTGTTATCAACTTCTCCTCTACCCTGCTGTCATCGCCTTCACTTCTACCCAGCTGTCATCACCTTCTCTTCTACCCTGCTGTCATCGCCTTCTCTTCTACCCTGCTGTCATCGCCTTCTCTTCTACCCTGCTGTCATCAACTTCTCTTCTACCCTGCTGTTATCACCGTCTCTTCTACCCTGCTATTATCACCGTCTCTTCTACCCTGCTATTATCACCGTCTCTTCTACCCTGCTATTATCACCGTCTCTTCTACCCTGCTATTATCACCGTCTCTTCTACCCTGCTATTATCACCGTCTCTTCTACCCTGCTATTATCACCGTCTCTTCTACCCTGCTATTATCACCGTCTCTTCTACCCTGCTATTATCACCGTCTCTTCTACCCTGCTATTATCACCGTCTCTTCTACCCTGCTATTATCACCGTCTCTTCTACCCTGCTATTATCACCGTCTCTTCTACCCTGCTATTATCACCGTCTCTTCTACCCTGCTATTATCACCGTCTCTTCTACCCTGCTATTATCACCGTCTCTTCTACCATGCTGTTATCACCTTCCCACACTGTTTTTTACCTAACATTATTTCCTCTCTATGACGTCATTGTTGAGAATATTCAGATTTTTTTCTCTCGTGCTGGAAATGGGTTGGTGTTTGTGTGTTTTTGCAGGTTTTCTTGTGTGGTTCTGTTTTTGAAATAAATGTGTGTGTGTGTGTGTGTGTGTGTGTGTGTGTGTGTGTGTGTGTGTATGTGTGTGTGTGTGTGAGTGTCATAGTTATGGACGTGGTGTTTTATGTTTGGTGTGGTATTTGGTTGTGTGTTTTATGTCTGGTTATATGTTCTGTGTGTGGTTGTGTTTTTTGTGTGTGGTTGTGTGTTTTATTTGTGCTTGTGTGTTTTAATTGGGCGTGTGTGTCTTATGCATTGTGTTTTATGTATTGTCGTGTGTTTTAAGTTATTTTGTATATTTTATATGTGGTTTTGTTTTATATAATTCGTTATGCATTGTTGTATGTTTTATGTGTAGCTATGTGTTTTTTGTATTGTATTTCTCGTATTTTGTGTTTCGTGTATTGTGTGTTTCATGTTTTGTGTGTTTCTTGTTTTGTGTGTTTCATGTTTTGTGTGTTTCTTGTTTTGTGTGTTTCATGTTTTGTGTGTTTTATGTTTTGTGTGTTTCTTGTTTTGTGTGTTTCATGTTTTGTGT
>NC_091304.1:38174169-38176669 GCF_038502225.1 Cherax quadricarinatus | reverse complement strand
GTATATATCTGTAGTGGAGGGGAGGCGGGGTAGGGGTCGGCCTAAGAAAGGTTGAAGGGAGGGGGTAAAGAAGCTTTAGTGTGCGAGAGGGCTTGGACTTCCAGCAAGCATGAGTGAAACGAATAGAGACAAACGGTTATTAGGACTTGATGTGCTGTTGGAGTGTGAGCAAGGTAACGTTTATGAAGGGATTCATGGAACGGGGCAGGCCGGACTTGAGTCCTGGCCGGCACTCTAAAGAAGGAGTGTTAATGTTGCAGTTTTATAACTGTAATGTAAGTGCGCCTCTGGCAAGACAGTGATGGAGTGAATGATGAAATTTTTATTTTTCCTGGCCCCCCTGCCTCGGTGGGAAACTGCCGAATAGGTAAAATTGGTCAATTATCAAGAACCCATAAGAGGAACTTTTAGAAAGGTCTTAATTTTAAATATGTTTTAACATTAAAATTATATATATTATATATGCGCTAACGGGCCGCGGGGGCGTTGACCCCCGGAACTCTCTCCAGGTGAACTCCAGGTAATGTAAAAATTAATAAATTTGTACCAAAAGAACCTTAGAAAACTTACCTAACCTTATTATAATAAGCGCAATTTAAATTAACTTAATCCAACTAAATATATTGTAGACACGTTTACATTATTATAATAAAAAAGAAGCGCTAAACCCAAGATAAGTTTACAATAATTTAATAATAAACAATGTAATGTTTTCTTTCCTTAGGTTCAGAATGATTTTTGCGAAATTCTGCACACACAAATTATCGCTTGTCTTATTCGGCAAGAGACAAAATCGCAAGTTTTACCTATTCGGCACTATATATATATATATATATATATATATATATATATATATATATATATATATATATATATATATATATATATATATATATATATATATGTATATATACAAACACTGATCTCTGGCTGAAGGAGACTCGAACCTACTAACCTTAGGACAAGGTACGCAGTGCTTTACCAATCTACCCACACTGGACCAATACCTTGGCGTGTAGCATCCGCTACACGTTTGATCCAAGGCAACCAGCTTTCAGGGAGAAGGCTTACAGCTTTTCGTCTCATCGCCTGCATGCATCAGCCTTACTAGATGCATGCTGATGCATGCAGGGGATGAGATGAAAAGCTGTAAGCCTTCTCCCTGAAAGCTGGTTGCCTTGGATCAAACGTGTAGCGGATGCTACACGCCAAGGTATTGGTCCAGTGTGGGTAGATTGGTAAAGCACTGCGTACCTTGTCCTAAGGTTAGTAGGTTCGAGTCTCCTTCAGCCAGAGATCAGTGTTTGTGTATATTTCTCCTGCTCTCGCGAATTCCTTGCATATGTATATATATATATATATATATATATATATATATATATATATATATATATATATATATATATATATATATATATATATATATATATTTATTTATATACATACATTTGTCATGCATCATGAGAGCAAGGTTGTTATAAGCACATAAAACTGTGAGCAGCGGGAACAGAACCCGGGACACTGAGCCAGGCGGCTCCTGGGAACCAATGTTTATAAGTTCATTTATTTATTTATAAACTCAGAAATGCATGCACAGATTTCCTCTTTCTCATCCAGTTCTTCTTCCTCCTCTTCCTACTCCTTTTCCTCTCCTCTTCTACCTCCTCCTCCTCTTCCACCTCCTCTTCCTCCTCCTCTTCCTCTTCCACCTCTTCCTCTTCCACATTCTCTTCCTCTTCCACCTCCTCTTCCTCTTCCACCTTCTCTTACTCGTCCACCTCCGCTTCCACCTCTTCCTCTTCCACCACCTCTTCCACCTCCTCTTACTCGTCCACCACCTCTTCCTCTTCCACCTCCTTGTCCACCTCCTCCACCTCCTCTTCCTCCTCTTCCTCGTCCACCTCCTCTTCCTCTTCCACCTCTTCCTCTTCCACCTCCTCTTCCTCTTCCACCTCCTCCTCTTCCAACTCCTCCTCTTCCACCTCCTCCTCCTCTTCCTCTTCCACCTCCTCTTCCACCTCCTCTTCCTCTTCCACCTCCTCTTCCTCTTCCACCTCCTCTTCCACCTCTTCCTCTTCCACCTCTTCCTCGTCCACCTCCTCTTCCTCTTCCACCTCTTCGTCCACCTCCTCTTCCTCTTCCACCTCCTCTTCCACCTCCTCTTCCACCTCCTCTTCCTCTTCCACCTCCTCTTCCTCTTCCACCTCCTCTTCCACCTCCTCTTACTCGTCCACCACCTCTTCCTCTTCCACCTCCTTGTCCACCTCCTCCACCTCCTCTTCCTCGTCCACCTCCTCTTCCTCTTCCACCTCCTCTTCCTCTTCCACCTCCTCTTCCAACTCCTCCTCCTCTTCCAACTCCTCTTCCACCTCCTCTTCCTCTTCCACCTCCTCTTCCTCTTCCACCTCTTCCTATTCCACCTCCTCTTCCTCTTCCACCTCTTCCTCTTCCACCTCTTCGTCCACCTCCTCTTCCTCTTCCACCTCTTCTTCCTCTTCCA
>NC_091304.1:38134169-38169169 GCF_038502225.1 Cherax quadricarinatus | reverse complement strand
CAAGAGTACGACGAGAGCAATAGAGCGATGGTTGACACACTGGCTAGAGTGGCCAGAAGAGCTCATGCATGCAAGGCAAAGCTCCTGATCATGGGTGACTTTAACCACAAGGAGATCGATTGGGAGAACTTGGACCCGCATGGGGGCCAAGATACATGGAGGGCTAAGATGATGGAGGTGGTACTGGAAAAGTTCATGTACCAACACGTAAGGGACACTACAAGAGAGAGAGGAGAGGATGAACCAGCAAGGCTAGACTTAGTATTCACCTTGAGTAGTGCAGATATCGAGGACATCACATATGAAAGACTCCTTGGGGCCAGTGACCATGTGTTTTTAAGCTTCGAATACACAGTAGAGCTACAAGTGGAGGGAGAAGCAGGAAGGCCAGGACGAATGAAGCCAAACTACAAGAAAGGGGACTACACAAGAATGAGGAACTTCCTGAACCGGGTTCAGTGGGACAGAGAACTGGCAGGGAAGCTAGTTAATGAGATGATGGAATATGTAGCAACAAAATGCAAGGAGGCTGAGGAGAGGTTTGTACCCAAGGGTAACAGGAATAATGAAAAAGCCAGGATGAGCCCATGGTTTACCCAAAGGTGCAGGGAGGCAAAAACCAAGTGTGCTAGGGAATGGAAGAAATATAGAAGGCAAAGGACCCAGGAGAATAAGGAGAGCAGTCGTAGAGCCAGAAACGAATATGCACAGATAAGAAGGGAGGCCCAAAGACAATATGAAAATGACATAGCAGCGAAAGCCAAATCTGACCCGAAACTGTTGTACAGCCACATCAGGAGGAAAACAACAGTCAAGGACCAGGTAATCAGGCTAAGGAAGGGAGGAGGAGAGACAACAAGAAATGACCGAGAAGTATGTGAGGAACTCAACAAGAGATTCAAAGAAGTGGGGGAAGCAGGGAGATTGCCTGAGGCATGGAAGACAGCAAATGTAGTCCCAATCTTTAAAAAAGGAGACAGACATGAAGCATTAAACTACAGACCAGTGTCACTGACATGTATAGTATGCAAAATCATGGAGAAGATTATCAGGAGAAGAGTGGTGGAACACCTAGAAAGGAATGATCTCATCAACAGCAGCCAACATGGTTTCAGGGACGGGAAATCCTGTGTCACAAACCTACTGGAGTTCTATGACATGGTGACAGCAGTAAGACAAGAGAGCGGGGGGTGGGTGGATTGCATATTCTTGGACTGCAAGAAGGCGTTTGACACAGTTCCACACAAGAGATTGGTGCAAAAACTGGAGGACCAAGCAGGGATAACAGGGAAGGCACTACAATGGATCAGGGAATACTTGTCAGGAAGACAGCAGCGAGTCATGGTACGTGGCGAGGTGTCAGAGTGGGCACCTGTGACCAGCGGGGTCCCACAGGAGTCAGTCCTAGGACCAGTGCTGTTTCTGGTATTTGTGAACGACATGACGGAAGGAATAGACTCTGAGGTGTCCCTGTTTTCAGATGACGAAGTTGATGAGAAGAATTCACTCGATCGAAGACAAGGCAGAACTACAAAGGGATCTGGACAGGCTGCAGACCTGGTCCAGCAATTGGCTCCTGGAGTTCAATCCCACCAAGTGCAAAGTCATGAAGATTGGGGAAGGGCAAAGAAGACCGCAGACGGAGCACAGTCTAGGGGGCCAGAGACTACAAACCTCACTCAAGGAAAAAGATCTTGGGGTGAGTATAACACCAGGCACATCTCCTGAAGCGCACATCAATCAAATAACTGCTGCAGCATATGGGCTCCTAGCAAACCTCAGAACAGCATTCCGACATCTTAATAAGGAATCGTTCAGGACCCTGTACACCGTGTACGTTAGGCCCATATTGGAGTATGCGGCACCAGTTTGGAACCCACACCTAGCCAAGCACGTAAAGAAACTAGAGAAAGTGCAAAGGTTTGCAACAAGACTAGTCCCAGAGCTAAGAGGTATGTCCTACGAGGAGAGGTTAAGGGAAATCAACCTGACGACACTGGAGGACAGGAGAGATAGGGGGGATATGATAACGACATACAAAATACTGAGAGGAATTGACAAGGTGGACAAAGACAGGATGTTCCAGAGATTGGACACAGCAACACGGGGACACAGTTGGAAGCTGAAGACACAGATGAATCACAGGGATGTTAGGAAGTATTTCTTCAGCCACAGAGTAGTCAGTAAGTGGAATAGTTTGGGAAGCGATGTAGTGGAGGCAGGGGCTCCATTACCCCCTCCCCCCCTTCTGCCGGCCTCTAAGCCTGCAGGCAACACTACACAAGTACTCTCCCAAAACTTGAACAGGTCTCTCCTCATACTAGGAGGGCCTTACAGGTAAACATGAGAGCACCAAAACCAATCAAATAACCTAGGGCCTAAATTACCAAAAATCACCCCTTCCCTTCTTACACAACTATTAAACCATGACGTCTTGTTCTAGCCGCCGCTGTCCTCTTACTGAGTCAAACACCTATCCTGCTTCTGTCCTGTCCTGGCTACTCTCCAGGACTCATACGCATCCGGTTTCAGAACAAATCCCGGAAACTGACATGTATGGAGTGTTTTTTCACACAACGCTGCGTAATATGGATAAGAAGGAAGGCCCAGCGGTAGTATGAGAATGACATAACATCGAAAGCGAAATCTGACACAAAACTGCTGTACAATCAAATCGGGAGGAAAACAGTCAGGGACCAGGTAATCATACTGAGAAAGTGAGAGGAGGGGAGATCATACGAAATGACCAAGAAGTATGCGAAGAGCTCATCATGAGATTTAAGGAAGTATTTGTCAGTGGAGACAGTGAGGCTTCCAGCAAACTATAATGGCAGGTACACCTCAAAGGCGGTGGGACCAGACATCTCTCGATGGGTCATGGGAGAGGGAGCTGAGGCGCTGTGTGGGCCACTGACAACAATCTTCAGCACATCTATCGAAACAGGGCAACTACCTAAGGTGTGGAAGACAGCAAATATAGTCCTAATCTTTAAGAAAGAAGACAGACTGGAAGCATTAAACTACGAACTAGTGTCACTGACATGTATAGTGTGCTAAGTCATGGAGAAGATTATCAGAAGAAAGAACCTTTACACGATAATCAGCACATTATCGGGAAGGAAAATCCTGTGTCACAAACCCCCTGAAGTTTTTGACAGTGTGACAAAAGACGAGAGGGGTGAGTCGACTGCATCTTCTTGGATTGTAAGAAAGCTTACAACACAGCTTTCTGCACAAGAGATTAGTGCTAAAGCTAGAGGAACAGGCACTGCAATGGATCAGAGAATACCTGACAGGAATAAAACAACGAGTGATGCTACATGACGAAATATCAGAGTGGGCGCATGCGATCAGTGTTAGAGCCGGTGCAGTATCTGGTATATGTGAATGCCATGGCAGATGGGATAGATTCAGAAGTGTCCCTGTTTACAGATGATGTGAAGCTAATGCGGAGAATTCAAATGGACGTGGATCAGGTAGGACTATAAAGGTATCTGTATAGGCTCCAAACATGGTCCAAGAACTCGCTCCGAAGTGTGAAGTCATGAAGACTGGAGGAGGTCAAGAAAGACTGTAGACGGAATACAGGCTAAGAGGCCAACGTATGCGAACCTCACTCAAGGAAATGGATCTTGCGGTATTATGCAGAGCATATCTCCTGAGGAGCCCATGAACCAAATAACTCCTGCATCATATGGGAGCCTGGTAAACCTAATTATTATTATTACAATCCAGGGGGAAGCGCTAAACCCGGAGGATTATACAGCGCCTGGAGGGGGGGGGGATGTGGAAGGCATTCAGGCTTAATTCGGGGAACTGGAGCACAGACCCAATTCCCTAAATCAAGAGCCCCTCACCAACATCAAGGAACCTTCCTTGAGGGGTGGCAAACCTAAGAATAGCGCTTCGACACATGAGTAAGAAGTCATTCAAGACACTGTACACTGTTTACGCCAGGCCCATATTAGAGTATGCAGCACCTGTATGGAACCCACACCTTGTCAAGCACGTCAAGAAATTAGAGAATGTGCAAAGGTTAGCAACAAGCTAAGGGGTATGTCCTACGAGGAGAGGTTAAAGGAAATCAATCTGACGACACTGGAGGAGAGGAGAGATAAGGGGAACATGATAGCAACATATAAAATACCGAGACTAACTGACAAGATGCATAAGGACAGAAGGTTTCAGAGATGGAACATAGCAACAAGAGGTCACAAATGTAAGATGAAAACTCAGATGAGTCACAGGAATGTTAGGAAGTTATTTCTTCAGTCATTTCTTCAGTCAGGAAGTGGAACAATCTAGAGAGTGATTTAGTGGAGGGAGAATCCATACACAGCTTTAAGAAGAGATATGATAAAGTTCATGGAGCAGGGTGTTGTGTGTGGACCTAGGAGAGCCCAGAGAAGACATTTTCTTGATTTAATTTTGAGCATAACTCGAGAAAGCCTCATCCAATTAACTTTACATTTTTAACATCTGTATACGGTAACGAGCACCAAATACTAGGAACAATTAATGTGTTTACTTTCCCTTTGACCAAAGTTATTGAACCCATTTCCAGCATCTTACAACAGCACAAATAATTTCCACTCTCTTTGTCATTCCACCAACTCCCTCCTTTGCCTTCTTCACCCACCCTCCTATATCTCCAAGCTTCTGATGCACACCAACATTTCATTCTTAAATCTACCCCCATAACTCCTTGTACCCCATCTTCCTCTTACTCTTATTGTAGCTACACCTACATATCCCTTTATCAACTAATACAAAGTCCAACAAACTACTGTCATTATACCCTATATCGTATCTCGTGTACTTATTTATCCCTTTTTAAATATTTATTACGTATTACTTTCTATACAAAGTAAAATTAGAGGCCCAACATTATCATTTATACCTGGCACCCCAAACTTACCTACTATGCCCTCTCCAACAGTTTCTCCCATTTTAGTATTTTGGTCCCTGACAGCTATTACTTTCTCACTTGGTTCAAAACTTCCCAAACACTCGCCTTATTAACATCTCCCAAAGTCAGTCTCTCTCCTCTACACTCCTCTCTTTTCCAAGTACATTAGCAATTAGCATAACCAACTATTCGCTTCCCACCTTTATTTTAATCTACTTAATCTCTGAATACATACATATTTTTCTTTGTGATTTACAAGCTTCAGTGGCAAAAAGTAAGACATTTCCCGATATTTTATGATTTTTCCTCCAGCTCCTTCAGAAGGTGGATGGGAGCCGTGAAAGCAGTAGGCATGGATAGCGACAAGAAGCGACAAGGAGCAGCAAGGTGGCAGCTTCTGGGTCCCTAGTGGTTTCTGATATCTTGTTTCTCCCCCCCACCTCCCGTAGCTATATTTTGATCCATGTTTACTGCCACAGGGTATTCCAAAGTCAGTCCTCAATAGTCATTAACACCAGAGGCCTCTCATAGTGTATTTTACTTACGTTAAACATATTTAAGTTGTGAATTTTGTTCAGTGTTGCTGATTTCTCTTTTCTCTCTGTGGCTATCTCTCTTGCTAGCTGAAATATGAAATTTTACATCGCCAACTCCAGCATCTTAACCCTTAACATATCCGAACCTCTTTTCAGAGCTATTCTTTCCCAGTCTCCTCTTATTTTGTGGCTTAATCAGGCGTGATCAGCACCTTTGCTTTGGTGACTTGGGATCTTGTTGATGCTTTTGTAGTGGTATCAACCAGTACCTTGTTATTATCCTCACATTCCTTTCCTCAGTACTTGACATCTTGATGAGAATATTGCATATGTTAGCATCTCTATAGGTTTTAGCTCAGAGCATTATGAATGTGGATGGGGAGGTTTGAACGTAGAGTATGGTTGGTATTGAGTTGTGTTTATGTGAGAAGGGAGTGTAACAGGCGGCAGCAAACTTGGAGTTTGCTGCCGCCTTTTTCCTTTCTTTATCCATGGAGTCCCAACTCAAGTACACAAAGTGATAACAGCCCTAATCCTTTAGTGACGGCATCACAAACCTGCTGCCTATTACCTCTGACATGATGAACGGTGTCACTGTACGTCATATGTCCCGGGAGCACCTACTGATTCTCTGAAGACAAATCGTCTCCAGTACCTGAGCCTTCCTTCCTGTGCCCTCAGAGAAAACTTGAATTTAACTTTTCTCTCCTGATCCTCCTTCCTTCCTTCTCTCTCTCTCTCTCTTGTCTCATCTAGTCTCCTGAGGACTAATCATCAATGACTTCCCTTTTCCTGTCTCAAATTGAGTTTTGTGTGTGTGTGTGTGTGTGTGTGTGTGTGTGTGTGTGTGTGTGTGTGTGTGTGTGTGTGTGTGTGTGTGTGTGTGTGTGTGTGTGTGTGTGTGTGTGTGTGTGCGCGCGCGTGTGTGTACTTACCTAATTGTACTCGCTTAATTGTAGTTGCAGGGGTCGAGACTCAGCTCCTGGCCCCGCCTCTTCACTGATTGCTAATGTGATCAGAGCTTTGTCATACCTCGTCTTAAGGCTATGTATGGTTCCTGCCTCCACTACATCACTTGCTAGGCTATTCCACTTCCTGAGGACTCTATGACTCAAGAAATACTTCCTAACATCACTCTGACTCGTCTGAGTCTTCAGCTTCCAATTGTGACCCCTTGTTTCTGTGTCCCCTCTCTGGAACAATCTGTCTCTGTCTACCTTATCTGGAGTTTACCTGGAGAGAGTTCCAGGGGTCAACGCCCCCGCTGCCCGGTCCGTGACCAGGCCTCCTGGTGGATCAGAGCCTGATCAACCAGGCTGTTGCTGCTGTCTGCACGCAAACCAACTTACGAGCCACAGCCCGGCTTGTCAGGAACCGACTTTAGGTGCTTGTCCAGTGCCAGCTTGAAGACTGCCAAGGGTCTGTTGGTAATCCCCCTTATGTATGCTGGGAGGCAGTTGAACAGTCTCGGGCCCCTGACACTTATTGTATGGTCTCTTAACGTGCTAGTGACACCCCTGCTTTTCATTGGGGGGATGTTGCATCGTCTGCCAAGTCTTTTGCTTTCGTAGTGAGTGATTTTCGTGTGCAAGTTCGGTACTAGTCCCTCTAGGATTTTCCAGGTGTATATAATCATGTATCTCTCCCGCCTGCGTTCCAGGGAATACAGGTTCAGGAACCTCAAGCGCTCCCAGTAATTGAGGTGTTTTATCTCCGTTATGCGCGCCGTGAAGGTTCTCTGTACATTTTCTAGGTCAGCAATTTCACCTGCCTTGAAAGGTGCTGTTAGTGTGCAGCAATATTCCAGCCTAGATAGAACAAGTGACCTGAAGAGTGTCATCATGGGCTTGGCCTCCCTAGTTTTGAAGGTTCTCATTATCCATCCTGTCATTTTTCTAGCAGATGCGATTGATACAATGTTATGGTCCTTGAAGGTGAGATCCTCCAACATGATCACTCCCAGGTCTTTGACGTTGGTGTTTCGCTCTATTTTGTGGCCAGAATTTGTTTTGTACTCTGATGAAGATTTAATTTCCTCATGTTTACCATATCTGAGTAATTGAAATTTCTCATCGTTGAACTTCATATTGTTTTCTGCAGCCCACTGAAAGATTCGGTTGATGTTCGCCTGGAGCCTTGCAGTGTCTGCAATGGAAGACACTGTCATGCAGATTCGGGTGTCATCTGCAAAGGAAGACACGGTGCTGTGGCTGACATCCTTGTCTATGTCGGATATAGGGATGAGGAACAAGATGGGAGCGAGTACTGTGCCTTGTGGAACAGAGCTTTTCACCGTAGCTGCCTCGGACTTTACTCTGTTGACGACTACTCTGTGTTCTGTTAGTGAGGAAATTATAGATCCATCGACCGACTTTTCCTGTTTTTCCTTTAGCAATCATTTTGTGAGCTATTACGCCATGGTCACACTTGTCGAAGGCTTTTGCAAAGTCTGTATATATTACATCTGCATTCTTTTTATCTTCTAGTGCATTTAGGACCTTGTCGTAGTGATCCAATAGTTGAGACAGACAGGAGCGACCTGTTCTAAACCCATGTTGCCCTGGGTTGTGTAACTGATGGGTTTCTAGATGGGTGGTGATCTTGCTTCTTAGGACCCTTTCAAAGATTTTTATGATATGGGATGTTAGTGCTATCGGTCTGTAGTTCTTTGCTGTTGCTTTACTGCCCCCTTTGTGGAGTGGGGCTATGTCTGTTGTTTTTAGTAACTGTGGGACGACCCCCGTGTCCATGCTCCCTCTCCATAGGATGGAAAAGGCTCGTGATAGGGGCTTCTTGCAGTTCTTGATGAACACGGAGTTCCATGAGTCTGGCCCTGGGGCAGAGTGCATGGGCATGTCATTTATCGCCTGTTCGAAGTCATTTGGCGTCAGGATAACATCGGATAGGCTTGTGTTAACCAAATTTTGTGGCTCTCTCATAAAAAATTCATTTTGATCTTCGACTCTCAGTCTGGTTAGCGGCTTGCTAAAATCTGAGTCATATTGGGACTTGAGTAGCTCACTCATTTCCTTGCTGTCATCTGTGTAGGACCCATCTTGTTTAAGTAGGGGCCCAATACTGGATGTTGTTCTTGACTTTGATTTGGCATAGAAGAAATACTTTGGGTTTCTTTTGATTTCATTTATGGCTTTTAGTTCTTCCCGTGATTCCTGACTCCTATAAGATTCCTTTAGCTTAAGTTCGATGCTTGCTATTTCTCTGACCAGTGTCTCCCTACGCATTTCAGAAATATTGACCTCTTTTAGCAGCTCTGTTATTCTTTTCCGTCGCCTGTAAAGGGAGCGCCTGTCTCTTTCTATTTTACATCTACTCCTCCTTTTTCTTAGAGGAATAAGCCTTGTGCATACATCGAGTGCCACCAAGTTAATCTGTTCTAGGCATACGTTGGGGTCTGTGTTGCTTAGTATATCTTCCCAGCTTATATCGGTTAGGACTTGGTTTACTTGGTCCCACTTTATGTTTTTGTTATTGAAGTTGAATTTGGTGAATGCTCCCTCATGACTATTCTCATTATGTCTGTCTGGGGCTCCACGCATACATGTCTGAACCTCAATTATGTTGTGATCTGAGTATATTGTTTTTTATATGGTGACATTTCTTATCAGATCATCATTGTTAGTGAAGATGAGGTCTAGTGTATTCTCCAGTCTAGTAGGCTCTATTATTTGCTGGTTTAAATTGAATTTTGTGCAGAGATTTAAAAGCTCGTGTGAGTGTGAGTTTTCATCAGAGCTGCCTCCTGGTGTTATTACTGCAACAATATTATTTGCTATATTCCTCCATTTTAGGTGCCTTAAGTTGAAATCCCCCAGGAGCAAGATGTTGGGTGCAGGAGCTGGAAGATTTTCCAGACAGTGGTCAATTTTTAACAGCTGTTCCTGGAATTGCTGGGATGTTGCATCCGGAGGCTTGTAGACTACCACAATGACTAGGTTTTGGTTCTCGACCTTTACTGCTAAAACTTCCACTACATCATTTGAGGCATTTAGCAGTTCTGTGCAAACAAGTGACTCTGCAATGTACAGGCCAACCCCCCCCTTTTGCCTGTTCACTCTGTCACATCTGTATAGGTTGTAACCTGGGATCCATATTTCGTTGTCCAAGTGATCCTTTATGTGGGTCTCAGTGAAAGCCGCGAACATTGCCTTTGCCTCTGCAAGCAGTCCACGGATGAAAGGTATTTTGTTGTTTGTTGCTGACTTTAGACCCTGTATATTTGCAAAGAAGAATGTCATCGGACTGGTGGTATTGTTGGTACTGGGGGGGGGGGTTCCGGCATTAGTATCTGTATCTGTTGGTTTGGAGTGGAGGCCATCGACTTTGGTTCCACTCCAGGAATGACTGGATTTGGTGTACGATTTCTGCCATTTCCTGCCAGTTTTTTTTCCTTCCTGGCACTAAAAAACCTCTCCCTCTTGAGTGGCTGTGGCTACCCAGGTTTTCCCATGGCCTGGATGTTTTGTATCTTTTTGTCCCCTTTAGATGGTATGCCTGGCAATTTAAGTTATAGCACAGTCTTTCCTGTACTGAAGAGGTACACATTTCAGGGTGAAAAAGCTTACATGAAGGGAGTTTGCATTTTCCTGTTGTCATATGGGCATGGCATTTTCTAGGGTGGTCATAGTTGCACGTCCCATCTGTTTTTCCAGATTTCCCATGTCTGCAGATACCAAGTGCATAGTATGTGCACAAGCTTGGTTTCCGTTTGCCTTGGGTTTCTGTGACTGTATTCCCTGTTGGTGCACGTTTCCCTGTCTTATTCCTATCCTCCCTAGCACCAACAATGGAGCTCCCACCAGTTGTTTTTGGTAATATATCCTCACTATAGCTAGTGGAGTCCTCTTGTTTGCTATTTCCTGTGGTATTTCTAGTTTGCAATATTGGTTTTATCTTATCTTTGACTACACTTGTTTCCCCACTACGGCTCCTGTCCCCTATGAGGTCATTTATATGTATTCCTTCCTGCGTATAATTCCCGACTACCTGGACAAAATCTCCAGCTTCACCATTACTGTCTCCAAGGACAGCACCTCCAGCTTCACCATTACTGTCTCCCAGGACAGCACCTCCAGCTTCACCATTACTGTCTACCAGGACAGCACCTCCAGCTTCACCATTAGTCTCTCCCAGGACAGCACCTCCAGCTTCACCATTAGTCTCTCCCAGGACAGCACCTCCAGCTTCACCATTACTGTCTCCCAGGACAGCACCTCCAGCTTCACCATTACTGTCTCCCAGGACAGCACCTCCAGCTTCACCATTACTGTCTCCCAGGACAGCACCTCCAGCTTCACCATTACTGTCTCCCAGGACAGCACCTCCAGCTTCACCATTACTGTCTCCCAGGACAGCACCTCCAGCTTCACCATTACTGTCTCCCAGGACAGCACCTCCAGCTTCACCATTACTGTCTCCCAGGACAGCACCTCCAGCTTCACCATTACTGTCTCCCAGGACAGCACTATCAGCCCCACATTTACTGATTACCAGGACATCATCTCCAGCCTTACAGTTTCTGACTACATGGCCAGTATCAAGGGCAGTACCATTCAGCCCAGACTTTTTATGTTCCCATCTGTTGTAGAAAGCTTCCAGGTTGTCTATGAAAGCAGCTTTGATGTTATCCTCTTTTAATACCCTTGTGATTTTAGTCCACAGATTTTCCTCATTTGGGCATACCCAAAAACACTTCCCTGTTTTAATACTGCTTGTAGCTAGTTCTTGGATATCTGCACAAGGGGCGTGACACCAATTTCCACGAAAATGACAATTTATCCATGTGGAAGCCCGTTTGTTTGATTGATTGACTGCAGACTACACAGAGCTTCATAATGATTTGAGTGGTTGATTTACTGTAATTCTACTAGCAACCTCTTGAATACTCTATTAATAACCTCCTTAAATGAAGCTCTAACTATTTGTATTTCTATTTCTAACTAATTGGACAGCTTACCGTGTACGTTCCTGATTTATATTTATTAAACCATACCCCCGGCCGGGATTGAACCCGCGGTCATAGTCTCAAAACTCCAGCCCGTCGCGTTAGCCACTAGACCAGCTAGCCACAATAAGATTCATCCAACTAGGTATATTTCTACACCATAGGAAGGTTAGCACAGGCACCTCTGTGACCACAAATGCAAGTCATGTTGACGGCAGTGAAGGGACTTGAGCTAGAGTTCGTCACGGCCACGCTAGCTGGAGATTCGTCTGTAAAAACTTGCATTTGTGGTCACAGAGGTGCCTGTGCTAACCTTCCTATGGTGTAGAAATATACCTAGTTGGATGAATCTTATTGTGGCTAGCTGGTCTAGTGGCTAACGCGACGGGCTGGAGTTTTGAGACTATGACCGCGGGTTCAATCCCGGCCGGGGGTATGGTTTATTTGCAATCGTGTCATTACGATTTCTTAAGTCATTTATATTTATTGTTTGTGTTTGATAAGGGCGCCTACAACCCCATCCGTTTACAGTCTGCTTTATTGTCCAACGAATCCGTTTGAAACCAGTCAAGGGTTCGGACCATCAAGGGTTCGGACAATCAAGGGTTCGGACCAGTCAAGGGTTCGGACCAGTCGAGGGTTCGGACCAGTCGAGGGTTCGGACCAGTCGATCTGATCTGATCAGTGGGTCACTTATTTAGATAAGATAAGAGATAAGATTTCGTTCGAATTTTTAACCCCGGAGGGTTAGCCACCCAGGATAACCCAAGAAAGTCAGTGCGTCATCGAGGACTGTAACTTATTTCCATTGGGGTCCTTAATCTTGTCCCCCAGGATGCGACCCACACCAGTCGACTAACACCCAGGTACCTATTTGCTGCTAGGTGAACAGGACAACAGGTGTAAGGAAACGTGTCGAAATGTTTCCATCCGCCGGGAATCGAACCCGGGCCCTCCGTGTGTGAAGCGGGAGCTTTAGCCACCAGGCCACCGGGCCACCTATTTAAAACATACTAGTCGGTGATTTGGGCTAACACATGAAGGATCTACTTGAAATTATCTACCCGAGTAATATGTGATTTGATTGATACAAAAGTATAACTTGCGTGTTGAAGAGCCGGTGATTTCTGGCAACTCCTACAGTGATGAACGGTCGAGCCTCAACCCTTGTTTATCAATCGCTGTATCTAGCTTTTCTAGTTTTTTTTTCGTCTCCACCACAATAAATGCTATATTATCACTATAGTTGACTGGTGGAAATTTTGGAGGAAGGACGCTTTTTCTGTAGTAATAATTGCTTCTCGTTGTGTATATTGCGACCGCTGGTAACTACAGGTTATATGAAATTCACAGTATACGTCTGGTATTTCAAGAAAAAAGAAACTAATGAAAGTCACTCCACTCCACTAAGTACCATTATAATACTGGTTAGTTGCTACTACAACACTGTATTCTGCTATTCACTGATATCACTAGATTATATGCGAGTACACTAGCAGGCCAGGAAGATTATTAAAACAGCTGACCAGTGTGGTAAGTTTCTGGCGACTTCTGGCACCTGCCTCTATAGGCTTATCACTTCATTTACAAATTCACCTGTTTTCAAATGACACTTTAGCCTTTATCATCTATATACTAGGGAGCCACTGTAGTATACACTATACACTATGTATACACAATGTTATCAGGGAGACTTTCTTTCCTCTGACAAAGAAAAGTTCTATTATTATTTTGCACACGGAACACAGGCCTATAATTCCCCTCTGGCAGTAAACTCTGCTAGGTAGTGCACACTAATTCTCCTTTTTTGACTCAGTATATAATGTTTTCCTCCCAAGATTGGTTCCAGGCGCTAGAGGGATGTATCGTATAGGATTGATGGCACAAATTAAAGTTCTAGCACGTAAGAGCGACCGTGTAAACACGAGAAAACCCGGAGCACAACGAGGCACGCGGCACTGCTCCACTAGTAGCCATGCTCTGTCCTATCTATTCTATGCAGTATTTTGTATGTCGTTATCATGTCTCCCCTGACCCTCCTGCCCTCCAATGTCGTCAGTCCGATTTCCCTCAACCTTTCTTCATAGGACATACCCCTGAGCTCCGGAACTAGCCTTGTTGCAAACCTTTGCACTTTCTCTAATTTCTTGACGTGTTTGGCCAGGTGTGGGTTCCAAACTGGTGTTGCATACTCCAGTATGGGCCTGATGTACGCAGTGTACAGTGTCTTGAACGATTCCTTACTAAGGTATCGGAACGCTGTTCTCAGGTTTGCCGGGCGCCCATATGCTGCAGAAGTTATCTGGTTGATGTGTGCCTCCAGAGACATGCTCAGTGTTATGGTCACCCCAAGATCTTTCTCCTTGAGCGAGGTTTGCAGTCCTTGGCCACCTAGTCTATACTCTGTCTGCGGTCTTCTTTGCCCTTCTCCGACCTTCATGACTTTGCATTTAGCAGGGTTGAATTCAAGAAGGCAGTTGCTGGACCACGTGTCCAGCCTGTCCAGGTCTCTTTGAAGTCCTGCCTGGTCCTCATCTGATTTAACTCTCCTCATTAACTTCACATCTGCGAACAGGGACACCTCTGAGTCTATCCCTTCCATCACGTCATTCACTGTTACAAATAACGCGATATCTAATGATAGAGATCTCCAGTGAATACTAGAAAGGAGTGCCCTTCTAGCATCCAGCCTGTTACTGGGTTTTTGTAACAAGTAGTCAGTATCCTTGTCCAATTATCCATTAGAATTCAGTATGAATCAATAGTGCTTCAGGATTACAACTGGTAGGCTACTGACTAAAGAAATTAAAATTTAATAAGTTTATTAATAACAATAAAGTTGTCTAGGTGTATATTATCAAAGTAAATTAAAGTAATCAATTGAATATAATTTAGGATTCAAGTTCCTACACTTCTCTCGTGTACAGTAGTATTGTGCTGAAGGCAAATATCACATCTTTATGGCTTTTAAGTACCGTCTGGTACATTGTTAGCATTTAATAACATAATACAAATATATACAAGGAAATTTGGGTGTGTGTGTGTAAGTGCTCTAAGTAGTTCGCTGTGTCTCAAGACTCGACTAGACTTAACCAGTGACTGACTAAAAGTCCTCACATAAACTAACTTCTTGACCAATCTGGCAATCAGAACAGCTTGCTTGAACAATAAAGCGACTGTTAAGCCGAACAGCAATATAACAAGCAACAGAGACACAGAATCATGAACAACGAGATAATATAACGACACTAAGTAGGGACCATCTGCAGATCCTCCACAAAAGTCACAAAACTCCCATACTACTGAATCTAAGTTCAGCATTAGAAAATCCCCGACTGTGACAGTGCACAGATACCAGTACAAATTAGGTCAGAAGCTACAACTCAGGACCTGAGTTTCTCAGAGTGTCTATTCAACACACAACCTCAGTACAACGTCGAAAATTACGAAGTCTAGGCTATGTTCTGTGAACAGAGTTACACAGAACCAACAACAAGAAAATGACAGAGACGATCTTCCAACAAGGGCCATCAAGGGAAAGTTGGAGAGGCCGTCTTGTTGGAAGGCACGTCAAACAGACAATAGCTAGCGCAGGCCAGCTCGACACTCACTCCTGGTGAGGTGTGATCACCTCACCCTAATCCCATGACTCTCCCTGGACTGCTGCTGCCCAGCAACACAGAAGCCGGCAGCAAAACAAGTGAAGTGAAAACTACAGTAGTTAGACAATGCTGTCAGCTACTTAACACTCGAACTATGAGCAATGTTCTTATGTTCTTATGCGTGGAACAGTCTTCCCAGTGGGGTGATAGAGGCTAGGACCTTGGGTAGCTTTAAGAAGAGACTGGAGAAATATATGAGTGGGAGGGGCTGGGTTTGATTGGTGTTGGGGGGTGCGGGAGTTGTTTCTTGAGTAGCTTTAGGTAGATGTCGTTTTGATAAGGACCTGCCTCGTATGGGCCAGTAGGCCTTCTGCAGTGTTCCTACATTCTTATGTTATGTTCTTATGAATATATAAATGTTACATCCTACCTAATAATATAACTAAGTCAAATAATAATATAAAGCAACATATTTACGATTTAGCTAATATCGCAAATATAAGCAATATAAAATTATATGAACAGGTAATATACATTATATACATTGTGACCCAGTCAGGGGTCGCAATATTCACATATACCAGAAATAGCAATGGTCCTAGGACCGACCCCTGTGGGACCCCGCTCGTCACAGGTGTCCACTGTGATACCTGATCCCATACCATGACTCATTGTTGCCTCCCTGTCAGATATTCTCTGATCCATTGCAGTGCTCTTCCTGTTATAAGCGTCTGATCCTCTAGTTTCTGCACTAGTTGCGTGTGAGGAACTGTGTCGAAGGTCTTCTTGCAGTCCAAGAAAATGCAATCAACCCACCCCTCTCTCTCGTGTCATACTTCTGTAACTTTGTCATAGAACTCCAGAAGGTTCATGACACAGGATTTGCCTTCTATGAATCCGAGCTGGTTGTCATTTATAATCTTGTTCCGTTCCAGGTGCTGCACCACTCTCCTCCTGATAATCTTCTCCATGACTTTGCATACTATACACGTCAGTGACACTGGTCTGTAATTTAGTGCCTCTTTTCTGTCTCCTTTTTTAAAAATGGGAACTACATTTGCGGTCTTCCATACCCCAGGTAGTTGCCCAGTTTCAAGGGATGTGTTGAAGATTGTGGTTAATGACACAGTATATCTGCGTGCGTGCGTGCGTGTGTGTGTGTGTGTGTGTGTGTGTGTGTGTGTGTGTGTGTGTGTGTGTGTGTGTGTGTGTGTGTGTTCACATAACTGTACTCACCTAATTGTGGTTGCAGGGGTCGATTCATAGCTCCTGGCCCCGTCTCTTCACTGGTCGCTACTATGTTCACTGTCTCCCTGCTGTGTGAGAGAGAGAATCTCCCACATTCCCTGGGGGAATCATCTCCCGACACAGCTCATTGTCTTGCACAAGGACGAACCGCTAATGTATTTCTTCACTTATTTAATCAGATTTGCAACATATTAAAAAAATCATGCAGACTTTGAAGCTAGATGCATTATATTAGATAATTCTAGTAATAACATGTTTACTATAAGCTGCTACTAACCAAGGTAGAGATAAAAGTGAAGATAATACTGTATACGTGATGTGTGAGCTGGCTCTCTGTCACGTGTGAGATGGCTCTCTCACTGTCACGTTTGAGCTGGCTCTCTCACTGTCACGTGTGAGCTGTCTTTTTCATTGTCTTGTCGAACTAATGTAACTAATAATGAATATATTGTTAGACTCATTTACGCTCGTTAACGAAATTTACAAATTAACCGTAGATAACGAATATACCTAAACAATATATATTAGCGAGTATTGTATTTCCAAATATACATTTAACAAAGAACAAATAGGTGGTGATGATCAAAGATAATTATACCAAACAACTGTAATAGCCAACAGCTGCATGAATTGTCACGAGCAGCAGCTGTCTGTTGTTGTCTCTTCAGTGGAAAAATTTAGGGAAAGATTTCGGGGTCATAATTGAGAATGTGTTGAGACCTCACATGGCCACCGCTTTCCCCGCTCGTTGTGAGACCTAATATGTCCACCGCTTTCCTTGCTCGTTATGAGACCTAACATAACGAGCGGGGAAAGCGGTGGCCATGTTAGGTCTCATAACGAGCGGGGAAAGCGGTGGCCATCTTAGGTCTCATAACGAGCAGGGAAACCGGTGGCCATCTTAGGTCTCATAACGAGCAGGGAAAGCGGTGGCCATGTTAGGTCTCATAACGAGCGAGGAAAGCCGTGGCCATGTTAGGTCTCATAACGAGCGGTGAAAGCGGTGGACATGAGACCTAACATGGCCACGCCTTTCCTCGCTCGTTATGAGACCTAACATGGCCACCGCTTTCCCCTCTCGTTATGAGACCTAACATGGTCGCGGCTTTCCTCGCTCGTTATGAGACCTAACATGGCCACCGCTTTCCCCGCTTGTTATGAGACCTAACATAGAGACCACTTTACCCGCTCGTTACGAGACCTAACATGGCCACCACTTTCCCCGCTCGATGTGAGACCTAACATGGCCACCGCTTTCCCAGCTCGTTGTGAAACCTAACATGACCACCGCTTTCCCCACTCGTTATGAGACTTAACATGGCCACCACTTTCCCCGCTCGTTATGAGACCTAACATGGCCACCGCTTTCCCCGTTCGTTGTGAAACACAACATGGCCACCGCTTTCCCCGCTCGTTATGAGACCGACCATGGCCACCTCTTTCCCCGCTCGTTATGAGAACTAACATGGCCACCGCTTTCCCCGCTCGTTATGAGACCTAACATGGCCACCGCTTTCCCCGTTCGTTGTGAAACCTAACATAGCCACCGCTTTCCCCGCTCGTTATGAGACCGACCATGGCCACCTCTTTCCCCGCTCGTTATGAGACCTAACATGGCCACCGCTTTCCCCGATCGTTATGAGACCTAACATGGCCACCGCTTTCCCCGCTCGTTGTGAGACCTAACATGGCCACCGCTTTCCCCACTCGTTATGAGACCTAACATGGCCACCGCTTTCCCCGCTCGTTGTGAGACCTAACATGGCCACCGCTTTCCCCGCTCGTTATGAGACGTAACATGGCCACCGCTTTCCCAGCTCGTTATGAGACCTAACATGGCCACCGCTTTCCCCGCTCGTTATGAGACCTAACATGGCCACCGCTTTCCCCGCTCGTTATGAGACCTAACATGGCCACCGCTTTCCCCGCTCGTTGTGAGACCTAACATGGCCACCGCTTTCCCCGCTCGTTATGAGACCTAACATGGCCACCGCTTTCCCCGCTCGTTATGAGACCTAACATGGCCACCGCTTTCCCCACTCGTAATGAGACTTAACATGGCCACCACTTTCCCCGCTCGTTATGATACCTAAAATGGCCACCGCTTTCCCCGATCGTTATGAGACCTAACATGGCCGCGGCGTTCCTCGCTCGTTATGAGACCTAACATGGCCACCGCTTTCCCCGCTCGTTATGAGATCTAACATGGCCACCACTTTCCCAGCTCGTTATGAGATCTAACATGGCCACCACTTTCCCCGCTCGTTATGAGACCTAACATGGCCACCACTTTCCCCGCTCGATGTGAGACCTAACATGGCCACCGCATTCCCCGCTCACTATGAGACCTAACATGGCCACCGCTTTCCCCGCTCGTTATGAGACCTAACATGGCCATCGCTTTCCCCGCTCGTTATGAGACCTAACATGGCCACCGCTTTCCCCGCTCGTTATGAGACCTAACATGGCCACCGCTTTCCCCGCTCGTTGTGAGACCTAACATGGCCACCGCTTTCCCCGCTCGTTATGAGACCTAACATGGCCACAGCTTTCCCCGCTCGTTATGAGACCTAACATGGCCACCGTTTTCCCCGCTCGTTATGAGACCTAACATGGCCACCGCTTTCCCCGCTCGTTATGAGACCTAACATGGCCACCGCTTTCCCCGTTCGTTGTGAAACCTAACATGGCCACCGCTTTCCCCGCTCGTTATGAGACCGACCATGGCCACCTCTTTCCCCGCTCGTTATGAGACCTAACATGGCCACCGCTTTCCCCGATCGTTATGAGACCTAACATGGCCACCGCTTTCCCCGCTCGTTGTGAGACCTAATATGGCCACCGCTTTCCCCGCTCGTTATGAAACCTAACATGGCCACCGCTTTCTCCACTCGTTATGAGACCTAACATAGCCACCGCTTTCCCCGCTCGTTATGAGACCTAACATGGCCACCGCTTTCCCCGCTCGTTATGAGGCCTAACATGGCCACCGCTTTCCCCGCTCGTTATGAGACCTAACATGGCCACCGCTTTCCCCGCTCGTTGTGAGACCTAACATGGCCAACGCTTTCCCCGCTCGTTATGAGACCTGACATGGCCACCGCTTTCCCCGCTCGTTATGAGACCTAACATGGCCACCGCTTTCCCGGCTCGTTGTGAGACCTAACATTACCACCGCTTTCCCCGCTCGTTATGAGACCTAACATGACCACTGCTTTCCTCGCTCGTTGTGAGAAGTAACATGGCCACCGCTTTCCCCTCTCGTTATGAGAACTAACATGTCCACAACTTTCCCAGCTCTTTGTGAGACATAACATGGCCACCGCTTTCCCCTCTCGTTATGACACCTAACATGGCCACCGCTTTCCCCGCTCTTTATGAGACCTAACATGGCCACCGCTTTCCCCGCTCGTTATGAGACCTAACGTGGCCACCGCTTTCCCCGCTCGTTATGAGACCTAACATGTCCACCGCTTTCCCCGCTCGTTGTGAGACCTAACATGGCCACCGCTTTCCCCGCTCGTTATGAGACCTAACATGGCCACCGCTTTCCTCGCTCGTTGTAAGACCTAACATGGCCAACGGTTTCCCCTCTCGTTATGAGACCTAACATGGCTGCCGCTTTCCTCGCTCGTTACGAGACCTAATATGTCCACCGCTTTCCCCGCTCGTTATGAGACCTAACATGGCCACCGCTTTCCCCGCTCGTTATGAAACCTAACATGGCCACCGCTTTCCCCGCTCGTTATGAGACCTAACATGGCCACCGCTTTCCCCACTCGTAATGAGACTTAACATGGCCACCACTTTCCCCGCTCGTTATGAAACCTAACATGGCCACCGCTTTCCCCGCTCGTTATGAGACCTAACATGGCCACCGCTTTCCCCGCTCGTTATGAGACCTAACATGGCCACCGCTTTCCCCACTCGTAATGAGATCTAACATGGCCACCACTTTCCCCGCTCGTTATGAGACCTAACATGGCCACCACTTTCCCCGCTCGATGTGAGACCTAACATGGCCACCGCATTCCCCGCTCACTATGAGACCTAACATGTCCACCGCTTTCCCCGCTCGTTGTGAGACCTAACATGGCCACCGCTTTCCCCGCTCGTTATGAGACCTAACATGGCCACCGCTTTCCTCGCTCGTTGTAAGACCTAACATGGCCAACGGTTTCCCCTCTCGTTATGAGACCTAACATGGCTGCCGCTTTCCTCGCTCGTTACGAGACCTAATATGTCCACCGCTTTCCCCGCTCGTTATGAGACCTAACATGGCCACCGCTTTCCCCGCTCGTTATGAGACCTAACATGGCCACCGCTTTCCCCGCTCGTTATGAGACCTAACATGGCCACCGCTTTCCCCGCTCGTTATGAGACCTAACATGGCCACCGCTTTCCCGGCTCGTTGTGAGACCTAACATTACCACCGCTTTCCCCGCTCGTTATGAGACCTAACATGACCACTGCTTTCCTAGCTCGTTGTGAGAAGTAACATGGCCACCGCTTTCCCCTCTCGTTATGAGAACTAACATGTCCACAACTTTCCCAGCTCTTTGTGAGACATAACATGGCCACCGCTTTCCCCTCTCGTTATGACACCTAACATGGCCACCGCTTTCCCCGCTCTTTATGAGACCTAACATGGCCACCGCTTTCCCCGCTCGTTATGAGACCTAACGTGGCCACCGCTTTCCCCGCTCGTTATGAGACCTAACATGTCCACCGCTTTCCCCGCTCGTTTTGAGACCTAACATGGCCACCGCTTTCCCCGCTCGTTATGAGACCTAACATGGCCACCGCTTTCCTCGCTCGTTGTAAGACCTAACATGGCCAACGGTTTCCCCTCTCGTTATGAGACCTAACATGGCTGCCGCTTTCCTCGCTCGTTACGAGACCTAATATGTCCACCGCTTTCCCCGCTCGTTATGAGACCTAACATGGCCACCGCTTTCCCCGCTCGTTATGAAACCTAACATGGCCACCGCTTTCCCCGCTCGTTATGAGACCTAACATGGCCACCGCTTTCCCCACTCGTAATGAGACTTAACATGGCCACCACTTTCCCCGCTCGTTATGAAACCTAACATGGCCACCGCTTTCCCCGCTCGTTATGAGACCTAACATGGCCACCGCTTTCCCCGCTCGTTATGAGACCTAACATGGCCACCGCTTTCCCCACTCGTAATGAGATCTAACATGGCCACCACTTTCCCCGCTCGTTATGAGACCTAACATGGCCACCACTTTCCCCGCTCGATGTGAGACCTAACATGGCCACCGCATTCCCCGCTCACTATGAGACCTAACATGGCCACCGCTTTCCCCGCTCGTTATGAGACCTAACATGGCCATCGCTTTCCCCGCTCGTTATGAGACCTAACATGGCCACCGCTTTCCCCGCTCGTTATGAGACCTAACATGGCCACCGCTTTCCCCGCTCGTTGTGAGACCTAACATGGCCACCGCTTTCCCCGCTCGTTATGAGACCTAACATGGCCACAGCTTTCCCCGCTCGTTATAATACCTAACATGGCCACCGCTTTCCCCGCTCGTTATGAGACCTAACATGGCCACCGTTTTCCCCGCTCGTTATGAGACCTAACATGGCCACCGCTTTCCCCGCTCGTTATGAAACCTAACATGGCCACCGCTTTCCCCGCTCGTTATGAGACCTAACATGGCCACCGCTTTCCCCACTCGTAATGAGACTTAACATGGCCACCACTTTCCCCGCTCGTTATGAAACCTAACATGGCCACCGCTTTCCCCGCTCGTTATGAGACCTAACATGGCCACCGCTTTCCCCGCTCGTTATGAGACCTAACATGGCCACCGCTTTCCCCACTCGTAATGAGATCTAACATGGCCACCACTTTCCCCGCTCGTTATGAGACCTAACATGGCCACCACTTTCCCCGCTCGATGTGAGACCTAACATGGCCACCGCATTCCCCGCTCACTATGAGACCTAACATGTCCACCGCTTTCCCCGCTCGTTGTGAGACCTAACATGGCCACCGCTTTCCCCGCTCGTTATGAGACCTAACATGGCCACCGCTTTCCTCGCTCGTTGTAAGACCTAACATGGCCAACGGTTTCCCCTCTCGTTATGAGACCTAACATGGCTGCCGCTTTCCTCGCTCGTTACGAGACCTAATATGTCCACCGCTTTCCCCGCTCGTTATGAGACCTAACATGGCCACCGCTTTCCCCGCTCGTTATGAAACATAACATGGCCACAGCTTTCCCCGCTCGTTATGAGACCTAACATGGCCACGCTTTCCCCACTCGTAATGAGACTTAACATGGCCACCACTTTCCCCGCTCGTTATGAGACCTAACATGGCCACCGCTTTCCCCGCTCGTTATGAGACCTAACATGGCCACCGCTTTCCCCGCTCCTTATGAGACCTGACATGGCCACCGCTTTCCCCGCTCGTTATGAGACCTAACATGGCCACCGCTTTCCCGGCTCGTTGTGAGACCTAACATGACCACCGCTTTCCCCGCTCGTTATGAGACCTAACATGACCACTGCTTTCCTCGCTCGTTGTGAGAAGTAACATGGCCACCGCTTTCCCCTCTCGTTATGAGAACTAACATGTCCACAACTTTCCCAGCTCTTTGTGAGACATAACATGGCCACCGCTTTCCCCTCTCGTTATGACACCTAACATGGCCACCGCTTTCCCCGCTCTTTATGAGACCTAACATGGCCACCGCTTTCCCCGCTCGTTATGAGACCTAACGTGGCCACCGCTTTCCCCGCTCGTTATGAGACCTAACATGTCCACCGCTTTCCCCGCTCGTTGTGAGACCTAACATGGCCACCGCTTTCCCCGCTCGTTATGAGACCTAACATGGCCACCGCTTTCCTCGCTCGTTGTAAGACCTAACATGGCCAACGGTTTCCCCTCTCGTTATGAGACCTAACATGGCTGCCGCTTTCCTCGCTCGTTATGAGACCTAATATGTCCACCGCTTTCCCCGCTCGTTATGAGACCTAACATGGCCACCGCTTTCCCCGCTCGTTATGAAACCTAACATGGCCACCGCTTTCCCCGCTCGTTATGAGACCTAACATGGCCACCGCTTTCCCCACTCGTAATGAGACTTAACATGGCCACAACTTTCCCCGCTCGTTATGAAACCTAACATGGCCACCGCTTTCCCCGCTCGTTATGAGACCTAACATGGCCACCGCTTTCCCCGCTCGTTATGAGACCTAACATGGCCACCGCTTTCCCCACTCGTAATGAGATCTAACATGGCCACCACTTTCCCCGCTCGTTATGAGACCTAACATGGCCACCACTTTCCCCGCTCGATGTGAGACCTAACATGGCCACCGCATTCCCCGCTCACTATGAGACCTAACATGGCCACCGCTTTCCCCGCTCGTTATGAGACCTAACATGGCCATCGCTTTCCCCGCTCGTTATGAGACCTAACATGGCCACCGCTTTCCCCGCTCGTTATGAGACCTAACATGGCCACCGCTTTCCCCGCTCGTTGTGAGACCTAACATGGCCACCGCTTTCCCCGCTCGTTATGAGACCTAACATGGCCACAGCTTTCCCCGCTCGTTATAATACCTAACATGGCCACCGCTTTCCCCGCTCGTTATGAGACCTAACATGGCCACCGTTTTCCCCGCTCGTTATGAGACCTAACATGGCCACCGCTTTCCCCGCTCGTTATGAGACCTAACATGGCCACCGCTTTCCCCGTTCGTTGTGAAACCTAACATGGCCACCGCTTTCCCCGCTCGTTATGAGACCGACCATGGCCACCTCTTTCCCCGCTCGTTATGAGACCTAACATAGCCACAGCTTTCCCCGCTCGTTATGAGACCTAACATGGCCACCGCTTTCCCCGCTCGTTATGAGGCCTAACATGGCCACCGCTTTCCCCGCTCGTTATGAGACCTAACATGGCCACCGCTTTCCCCGCTCGTTGTGAGACCTAACATGGCCAACGCTTTCCCCGCTCGTTATGAGACCTAACATGGCCACCGCTTTCCCCGCTCCTTATGAGACCTGACATGGCCACCGCTTTCCCCGCTCGTTATGAGACCTAACATGGCCACCGCTTTCCCGGCTCGTTGTGAGACCTAACATTACCACCGCTTTCCCCGCTCGTTATGAGACCTAACATGACCACTGCTTTCCTCGCTCGTTGTGAGAAGTAACATGGCCACCGCTTTCCCCTCTCGTTATGAGAACTAACATGTCCACAGCTTTCCCAGCTCTTTGTGAGACATAACATGGCCACCGCTTTCCCCTCTCGTTATGAGACCTAACATGGCCACCGCTTTCCCCGCTCTTTATGAGACCTAACATGGCCACCGCTTTCCCCGCTCGTTATGAGACCTAACGTGGCCACCGCTTTCCCCGCTCGTTATGAGACCTAACATGTCCACCGCTTTCCCCGCTCGTTGTGAGACCTAACATGGCCACCGCTTTCCCCGCTCGTTATGAGACCTAACATGGCCACCGCTTTCCTCGCTCGTTGTAAGACCTAACATGGCCAACGGTTTCCCCTCTCGTTATGAGACCTAACATGGCTGCCGCTTTCCTCGCTCGTTATGAGACCTAATATGTCCACCGCTTTCCCCGCTCGTTATGAGACCTAACATGGCCACCGCTTTCCCCGCTCGTTATGAAACCTAACATGGCCACCGCTTTCCCCGCTCGTTATGAAACCTAACATGGCCACCGCTTTCCTCGCTCGTTATGAGACCTAACATGGCCGCCGCTTTCCCCGCTCGTTATGAGACCTAACATGGCCACCGCTTTCCTCGCTCGTTATGAGACCTAACATGGCCACCGCTTTCCCCGCTCGTTATGAAACCTAACATGGCCACCGCTTTCCCCGCTCGTTATGAGACCTAACATGGCCTCCGCTTTCCTCGCTCGTTATGAGACCTAACATGGCCGCCGCTTTTCCCGCTGGTTATGAGACCTAACATGGCCACCGCTTTCCCCGCTCGTTATGAGACCTAACATGGCCACCGCTTTCCCCGCTTGTTATGAGACCTAACGTGGCCACCGCTTTCCCCGCTCGTTGTGAGACCTAACATGGCCACCGCTTTCCCCGCTCGTTATGAGACCTAACATGGCCGCCGGTTTCCTCGCTCGTTATGAGACCTAACATGGCCACCGCGTTCCTCTCTCGTTATGAGACCTAACATGGCCACCGCTTTCCCCGCTCGTTATGAGACCTAACATGGCCGCCGCTTTCCCCGCTCGTTATGAGACCTAACATGGCCACCGCTTTCCTCGCTCTTTGTGAGACCTAACATGGCCAAAGCTTTCCCCGCTTGTTATGAGACCTAACATGGCCACCACTTTCCCCGCTCGTTATGAGACCTAACATGGCCACCGCTTTCCCCGCTCGTTATGAGACCTAACATGGCCGCCGTTTTCCGCGCTCGTTATGAGACCTAACATGGCCACCGCTTTCCCCGCTCGTTATGAGACCTAACATGCCCAACGCTTTCCCCGCTCGTTATGAGACCTAACATGGCCACCGCTTTCCCCGCTCGTTATGAGACCTAACATGGCCACCGCTTTCCCCGCTCGTTATGAGACCTAACATGGCCGCCGCTTTCCCCGCTCGTTATGAGACCTAACATGGCCACCGCTTTCCCCGCTCGTTATGAGACCTAACATGGCCACCGCTTTCCCCTCTCGTTATGAGACCTAACATGGCCACCGCTTTCCCCGCTCGTTATGAGACCTAACATGGCCACCACTTTCCTCGCTCCTTATGAGACCTAACATAGCCACCGCTTTCCCCTCTCGTTATGAGACCTAACATGGCCACCGCTTTCCCCGCTCGTCATGAGACCTAACATGGCCACCACATTCCTCGCTCATGAGACCTAACATGGCCACCACTTTCCTCGCTCGTCATGAGACCTAACATGGCCACCACTTTCCTCGCTCGTCATGAGACCTAACATGGCCACCACTTTCCTCGCTCGTCATGAGACCTAACATGGCCACCGCTTTCCCCGCTCGTTATGAGACCTAACATGGCCACCGCTTTCCCCGCTTGTTATGAGACCTAACATGGCCACCACTTTCCCCGCTCGTTATGAGACCTAACATGTCCGCCGTTTTCCGCGCTCGTTATGAGACCTAACATGGCCACCGCTTTCCCCGCTCGTTATGAGACCTAACATGGCCACCGCTTTCCCCGCTCGTTATGAGACCTAACATGGCCACCGCTTTCCCCGCTCGTTATGAGACCTAACATGGCCGCCGCTTTCCTCGCTCGTTGTGAGACCTAACATGGCCACCACTTTCCTCGCTCGTCATGAGACTTAACATGGCCACCACTTTCCTCGCTCGTTATGAGACCTAACATAGCCACCACTTTCCTCGCTCGTCATGAGACCTAACATGGCCACCACTTTCCTCGCTCGTCATGAGACCTAACATGGCCACCACTTTCCTCGCTCGTTATGAGACCTAACATGGCCACCACTTTCCTCGCTCGTAATGAGACCTAACATGGCCACCACTTTCCTCGCTCGTCATGAGGCCTAACATGGCCACCACTTTCCCTGCTCGTCATGAGACCTAACATGGCCTCCACTTTCCATGCTCGTCATGAGACCTAACATGGCCGCAACTTTCCCTGCTCGTCATGAGACCTAACATGGCCACAACTTTCCCTGCTCGTCATGAGACCTAACATGGCCGGCACTTTTCCTGCTCGTCATGAGACCTAACATGGCCGCTACTTTCCCTGCTCGTCATGAGACCTAATATGGCCGCAACTTCCTTCGCTCGTCATGAGACCTAACATGGCCGCCACTTTCCCTGCTCGTCATGAGACCTAAAATGGCCGCTGCTTTCCCTGCTCGTCATGAGACCTAACATGGCCGCCACTTTCCCTGCTCGTCATGAGACCTAACATGGCCGCCACTTTCCTCGCTCGTCATGAGATCTAACATGGCCGCCACTTTCCTCGCTCGTCATGAGACCTAACATGGCCGCCACTTTCCTCGCTCGTCATGAGACCTAACATGGCCGCCACTTTCCTCTCTCGTCATGAGACCTAACATGGCCGCCACTTTCCTCGCTCGTCATGAAACCTAACATGGCCGCCACTTTCCCTGCTCGTCATGAGACCTAACATGGCCGCGCTTTCCTCGCTCCTCATGAGACCTAGCATGGCCGCCACTTTCCTCGCTCGTCATGAGACCTAACATGGCCGCCACTTTCCTCGCTCGTCATGAGACCTAACGTGGCCGCCACTTTCCCTGCTCGTCATGAGACCTAACATGGCCACAACTTTCCCTGCTCGTCATGAGACCTAACATGGCCGCCACTTTTCCTGCTCGTCATGAGACCTAACATGGCCGCCACTTTCCCTGCTCGTCATGAGACCTTACATGGCCGCCACTTTCCTCGCTCGTCATGAGACCTAACATGGCCGCCACTTTCCCTGCTCGTCATGAGACCTAACATGGCCGCCACTTTCCTTGCTCCTCATGAGACCTAACATGGCCGCCACTTTCCTCGCTCGTCATGAGACCTAACATGGCCGCCACTTTCCCTGCTCGTCATGAGACCTAACATGGCCGCCACTTTCCTCGCTCGTCATGAGACCTAACATGGCCGCCACTTTCCCTGCTCGTCATGAGACCTAACATGGCCGCCACTTTCCCTGCTCGTCATGAGACCTAACATGGCCGCCACTTTCGCTGCGCGTCATGAGACCTAACATGGCCACCACTTTCCTCGCTAGTCATGAGACCTAACATGGCCACCACTTTCCTCGCTCGTCATGAAACCTAACATGGCCACCACTTTCCTCGCTCGTCATGAGACCTAACATGGCCGCCACTTTCCCTGCTCGTCATGAGACCTAACATGGCCGCCACTTTCCTCGCTCGTCATGAGACCTAACATGGCCGCCACTTTCCTCGCTCGTCAGGAGACCTAACATGGCCGCCACTTTCCTCGCTCGTCAGGAGACCTAACATGGCCGCCACTTTCCTCGCTCGTCAGGAGACCTAACATGGCCACCACTTTCCTCGCTCGTCATGAGACCTAACATGGCCGCCACTTTCCCTGCTCGTCATGAGACCTAACATGGCCGCCACTTTCCTCGCTCGTCATGAGACGTAATGGCGCAATGTGTGTCCTGCCGAATTTGAAACCTAATTTTTGCGATGTATTAATTATCCACTCAAATACTGAATTTACATCTGAAGTTAATACTGAACACTGCCATTCCTTGAGCGTCTAGCGAACTGTAATAACACATTGTATCGTAAACTTGCATTTATACGATTACCAACAAAATTCTCTTCGTTTATTCCTGACTAAACGAAATTTAATATTAACATTAACTTCTCGAGTTTTACTTATTCTCAGTTTTTTGGTTTCATTCCGAATGATAGTTCGTACGTTGCAACATTTTTTGAATAGGTTAAATATATTTTGAATGGTTTTTAATACAGTTTTCATGGATTCTTACATAGGTAAACATCAAAAATTAATGTTACTGGAGCAGTTCCTTGTATCTCAATAAATTTTACTGGCAAAAATAATTAAAGTAAGTCAAAATTACTAAATTTAATCGCCAGGTAACTGGTTATATACACGCCTATATACACTATATATTGACTTAAAATTCATTGATGTTTTACCTGGTAAACTCGTCCTCGTTAGTCCACAAAAATAGTTGAAATGTAATAAATATTGGCAAAACTAAGCATCACATTCGAGCTCTTTCCCTTGAATACCGAGATGTAAACAAACATCTAACACCACAAGCCAACCTTCTGTAACCACAAGACTCATTCACCTCTCATTCCTTTGTAACAATGTACAATATTACCTGGTTTATAGCCTTTTCATTTTCTTTTTAACTATAATAATTTGATTTAGTATATGCTAAAGTATCATATTAGTGTAAGTCAGCAGGAATGACAAAGTGCTCCCTGGTACACTAGTGACGTTAACTGGTGTTATCCAGGTTGAGTATTAACAGCTTTGCTAAGACTTTGGCTATGCTATGGCGTCAATAGCATCCAGTAAAAAGCCGGTTTCTATAGTAATGGCAAAGTCTTAACAAAACATCTTATTACTCATCCCGGAAACTGTCATTAGATGACATTGATCATCAGCATCATCTCTGCACCAGGGAGCACTAACATGTCGTTCCTGTTGACAGGTCCTTCTCAGACCCTACCTATTTCACCTCAGCTGCTGTACTACGATCACCTCTGCTACTTCTACCTTGTCACAGTTTACCGTCCTTCTGCCAGTCAGAATACTTTGTTGTATATGTATTAGGACTTAAGCCAATCGGGAGAAAATTGCTTCCATTAAGGTCTTGAAGTTAGGTTACGTCTCTCTCTCCAGTCATTACTATGTATTGGACTGAAGACGCTTGTTCATAAGAGGAGAAACGTTTCCTCTCTGCAACTGTATCAGGTTACGCCACTTATCTGCATGTATGCGTGTGTTGTTGTTGTTAATCATCCTGCAAGCATGCCCATGTTCCTGGTGCTCATCGGAGCTATGAGGCAGTGTGCTGACACTCCTAAATTTATGATAATACAGAACCTGGGGTGAATCCTCGCATCACAACGTTTCTTAACAATCAATGCCTTTCTTTACAACCAATATCTTGTACCGATATTAAGCCTGCTCCAACCTCAAAGTCTATTCCCAGTTTCAGTTTATTTCGAGTCTAGGCCTCTACGAAATCTAATTCATTACCAAGACTAAGTTTATAATAAGACTAAATGGATACTGAAATTTATACCTACACCAAGTTTATACCTATACCAAGTCTGTGAATATTATAAGTGTGTGAATATTACAAGTATACTCCAAGATAAAGCCAGTGTCAATATCCAGGTAAAAAACACGTTGCCTTGTGTGTTTAAGCAACGCTCGGTGTCTGGGCGGGAAAAACTACCTCATTAAGGAAACCCAAAAATCCTCACTCTGTCACCATGGCAGACTCAACACTGCTTTTTTCTTGTTATCTTGAGTGCTGTGGAGGGTGACCTCGCCTGTGTGCTGTGGAGGGTGACCTCACTTGTGTGTTGTGGAGGGTGACCTCGCCTGTGTGCTGTGGAGGGTGACCTCGCCTGTGTGCTGTGGAGGGTGACCTCACTTGTGTGTTGTGGAGGGTGACCTCGCCTGTGTGCTGTGGAGGGTTACCTCGCCTGTGTGCTGTGGAGGGTGACCTCGCCTGTGTGCTGTGGAGGGTGACCTCACCAGTGTGCTGTGGAGGGTGACCTCACCTGTGTGCTGTGGAGGGTGACCTCGCTTGTGTGTTGTGGAGGGTGACCTCGCCTGTGTGCTGTGGAGGGTGACCTCGCCTGTGTGCTGTGGAGGGTGACCTCGCCTGTGTGCTGTGGAGGGTGACCTCGCCTGTGTGCTGTGGAGGGTGACCTCGCCTGTGTGCTGTGGAGGGTGACCTCGCTTGTGTGTTGTGGAGGGTGACCTCGCCTGTGTGCTGTGGAGGGTGACCTCGCCTGTGTGCTGTGGAGGGTGACCTCGCCTGTGTGCTGTGGAGGGTGACCTCGCCTGTGTGCTGTGGAGGGTGACCTCACGTGTGTGTTGTGGAGGGTGACCTCGCCTGTGTGCTGTGGAGGGTGACCTCGCCTGTGTGTTGTGGAGGGTGACCTCGCCTGTGTGCTGTGGAGGGTGACCTCGCCTGTGTTGTGGAGGGTGACCTCGCCTGTGTGTTGTGGAGGGTGACCTCGCTTGTGTGTTGTGGAGGGTGACCTCGCCTGTGTGCTGTGGAGGGTGACCTCGCTTGTGTGCGGTGGAGGGTGACCTCACCAGGGTGCTGTGAAGGGTGACCTCACCAGTGTGCTGTGGAGGGTGACCTCGCCTGTGTGTTGTGAAGGGTGACCTCGCCTGTGTGCTGTGGAGGGTGACCTCGCCTGTGTGCTGTGGAGGGTGACCTCACCAGTGTGCTGTGGAGGGTGACCTCGCCTGTGTGTTGTGGAGGGTGACCTCACCTGTGTGTTGTGGAGGGTGACCTCACCAGTGTGCTGTGGAGGGTGACCTCGCCTGTGTGTTGTGGAGGGTGACCTCGCCTGTGTGTTGTGAAGGGTGACCTCGCCTGTGTGCTGTGGAGGGTGACCTCGCCTGTGTGTTGTGGAGGGTGACCTCACCAGTGTGCTGTGGAGGGTGACCTCGCCTGTGTGTTGTGGAGGGTGACCTCGCCTGTGTGTTGTGGAGGGTGACCTCACCAGTGTGCTGTGGAGGGTGACCTCGCCTGTGTGTTGTGGAGGGTGACCTCGCCTGTGTGTTGTGGAGGGTGACCTCGCCTGTGTGCTGTGGAGGGTGACCTCGCCTGTGTGCTGTGGAGGGTGACCTCACCAGTGTGCTGTGGAGGGTCACCTTACGTGTGTGTTGTGGAGGGTGACCTCGCCTTTGTGTTGTGGAGGGTGACCTCGCCTGTGTGCTGTGGAGGGTGACCTCACCTGTGTGTTGTGGAGAGTGACCTCGCCTGTGTGTTGTGGAGGGTGACCTCGCCTGTGTGCTGTGGAGGGTGACCTCGCCTGTGTGTTGTGGAGGGTGACCTCGCCTGTGTGTTGTGGAGGGTGACCTCGCCTTGTGCTGTGGAGGGTGACCTCGCCTGTGTGTTGTGGAGGGTGACCTCGCCTGTGTGTTGTGGAGGGTGACCTCGCCTGTGCGCTGTGGAGGGTGACCTCACGTGTGTGTTGTGGAGGGTGACCTCACCAGTGTGCTGTGGAGGGTGACCTCACCAGTGTGCTGTGGAGGGTGACCTCAACAGTAGCTGTGGAGGGTGACCTCGCTTGTGTGCTGTGGAGGGTGACCTCACCAGTGTGCTGTGGAGGGTGACCTCGCCAGTGTGCTGTGGAGGGTAACCTCACCAGTGTGCTGTGGAAGGTGACCTCGCCAGTGTGCTGTGGAGGGTGACCTCACCAGTGTGCTGTGGAGGGTGGCCTCACTTGTATGTTGTGGAGGGTGACCTCGCCTGTGTGCTGTGGAGGGTGACCTCACCAGTGTGCTGTGGAGGGTGACCTCGCCAGTGTGCTGTGGAGGGTGGCCTCACTTGTATGTTGTGGAGGGTGACCTCGCCTGTGTGCTGTGGAGTGTGACCTCACTTGTATGTTGTGGAGGGTGACCTCGCCTGTGTGCTGTGGAGGGTGACCTCACTTGTATGTTGTGGAGGGTGACCTCACTTGTGTGCTGTGGAGGGTGACCTCAACAGTAGCTGTGGAGGGTGACCTCACCAGTGTGCGGTGGAGGGTGACCTCACCAGTGTGATGTGGAGGGTGACCTCACCAGTGTGCTGTGGAGGGTGACCTCACCAGTGTGCTGTGGAGGGTGACCTCACCAGTGTGCTGTGGAGGGTGACCTCACCAGTGTGCTGTGGAGGGTGACCTCACCAGTGTGCTGTGGAGGGTGACCTCACCAGTGTGATGTGGAGGGTGACCTCACCAGTGTGATGTGGAGGGTGACCTCACCAGTGTGCTGTGGAGGGTGACCTCACCAGTGTGCTGTGGAGGGTGACCTCACCAGTGTGCTGTGGAGGGTGACCTCATCAGTGTGCTGTGGAGGGTGACCTCACCATGAAAGAAGCGTTGAAATCTTGAAGACGATTGCATCTTAAGACGTTCTCATTAATAGCTTAAAATTCGGAGTAAAACAAAGGAAGATGTTAAATTAAAAAAAATAGTAAAGTGTCCCCTCGTTAACCGTTAAAAAAACATAAATCCGGTGATTTTTATTTTATTTTCAATTTTATTTTCACATTTACATTATTTTTAAAATTCTCTACAATCCTGATTTTTTTTGAAAAATCTAATTTGACAAAATTGGCAAAAAACACGGAAAAAACGGAAAAACTGGGTAACTGTAATAAAAAAAAATTGCCGCTATAACACACACAATCCTCGTCTGCACCAACACATTCCACTTTCATTTTCTACCGTCATCATATTTTTTGGAACATTTTGTGATCGTCTGAAATTACCACTGAGAATTTTGAAAATTATCTGTACCATTCCTGGATGCTGGGAATGGTTCAGTCACCTCGATCAAGTGGGAATGTAAACATACTAATTGTTCCTAGAATTTGACACTCGTTACTGTAAACAATTGTTAAAAATTTGAAGCTAATTGGATGAGGCTTTCCTCGAGTTACTGACTTTGTAAATGGTCCAAGACGGACCGAAACGTCGTCCCAAGCTTTTCCTTTCTATTTGAAGGTTATTTATGTGAAATTGGAGGAAGTAAAAATGAGAAGCTAGGGCAACCTCTTAATGTTACACCTTCGGAAATATTTAAACATTCTCAAAATGAAGTTAAAAAATATCAACATCTATCAATTTTCTGAAGTTAAGTTCCTAAGAGGAGAGATGTTCCCCCAACTATCATTCTCACTTGAAGACGAACTTCAACTCTGATAATTACTGGTTCGGTTTACCCAAGATGGAAGACCTATCATTATGTGTGTGTGTGTGTGTGTGTGTGTGTGTGTGTGTGTGTGTGTGTGTGTGTGTGTGTGTGTGTGTGTGTGCATGTGTGTGTGCGCATGTGTGTGCGTGTGCGTGTGTGTGTGTGTGTGTGTGTGTGCGTGTGCGTGTGCATGTGTGTGTGTGTGTGTGTGTACTCACCTAGTTGTACTCACCTAGTTGAGGTTGCAGGGGTCGAGTCCAAGCTCCTGGCCCCGCCTCTTCACTGGTCGCTACTAGGTCACTCTCCCTGAACCATGAGCTTTATCGTACCTCTGCTTAAAGCTATGTATGGATCCTGCCTCCACTACATCGGTTCCCAAACTATTCCACTTCCTGACTACTCTGTGGCTGAAGAAATACTTCCTAACACCCCTTTGATTCATCTGTGTCTTCAGCTTCCAACTGTGTCCCCGTGTTGCTGTGTCCAGTCTCTGGAACATCCTGTCTTTGTCCACCTTGTCAATTCCTCTCAGTATTTTGTAAGTCGTTATCATGTCCCCCCTATCTCTCCTGTCCTCCAGTGTCGTCAGGTTGATTTCCCTTAACCTCTCCTCATAGGACATACCTCTTAACTCTGGGACCAGTCTTGTTGCAAACCTTTGCACTTTCTCTAGTTTCTTTACATGCTTGGCTAGGTGTGGGTTCCAAACTGGTGCCGCATACTCCAATATGGGCCTAACGTACACGGTGTACAGGGTCCTGAACGATTCCTTATTAAGATGTCGGAATGCTGTTCTGAGGTTTGCCAGGCGCCCATATGCTGCAGCAGTTATCTGGTTGATGTGCGCTTCAGATGTGCCTGGTGTTATACTCACCCCAAGATCTTTTTCCTCGAGTGATGTTTGTAGTCTCTGGCCCCCTAGACTGTACTCCGTCTGCGGTCTTCTTTGCCCTTCCCCAATCCTCATGACTTTACACTTGGTGGGATTGAACTCCAGGAGCCAGTTGCTGGACCAGGACTGCAGCCTGTCCAGATCCCTTTGTATTTCTGCCTGGTCTTCGATCGAATGACTTCTCATCAACTTCACGTCATCTGCAAACAGGGACACCTTGGAGTTTATTCCTTCCGTCATGTCGTTCACAAATACCAGAAACAGCACTGGTCCTAGGACTGACCCCTGTGGGACCCCGCTGGTCACAGGTGCCCACTCTGACACCTCGCCACGTACCATTACTCGCTGCTGTCTTCCTGACAAGTATTCCCTGATCCATTGCAATGCCTTCCCTGTTATTCCTGCTTGGTCCTCCAGTTTTTGCA
>NC_091304.1:38044169-38126669 GCF_038502225.1 Cherax quadricarinatus | reverse complement strand
ATGGAGGAACACTGCAGAAGGCCTACTGGCCCATACAAAGCAGGTCCTTATCAAAACGACCTCTACCCAAAGCTACCCAAGAATCAACTCCCGCACCCAATGACACCAATCAAACCCAGCCCCTCCCCCACTCATACATCTGTCCAACCTCTTCCCAAATCCACCCAAGGTCCCAGCCTCCACCACCCCACTGGGAAGATTGTTCCACGCTGGAGAGAGTTTATGATGATGTGTCTCTACGTCTTGTACCATTTGAAAGTCACACTTGTGAAATCTCCTGTTCTCTACCTTCCTTATATTTCCATTCTAAACTCAAAACTCTCTCCGTTCCTAAGATATCAAAACTTACTTTTCTCCAAACTAACGTCCTTCGCAGTAATCTAGTTCGTACCTCTACTGCTATTGATGCCTCGGGAGTCTACTTCACCTCCTGCTCCTCTTGTCCTCTTCAGTACTTTGGTGAAACTGGCCGCTCTTTTTCTGACGGGCTTAAAGAGCACAAAAGAAGCGTTAGTCTTGAAGACATCAGTAATGCTCTTGTCTGTCATATTAGAGATCACAATCATCCTACTGACTGGTCCTGTGCTAAAACTGTCTTCTTCTAGCCTTCACAGAGGCCGTCTTGTTGACGCATCCCTTGTACACAACTTTCTTAATATGAATCTTAGTGCTGGCTTTGCCCGCACACAGGAGAGGAAAGCTTATGACGTTTCGGTTCGACTTTAACCATATACAACTGTGGCTTTTAAATGGTTCATATCGGACCGAGGCGTCGTCATAAGGTTCTCTTCTATGTGTGGGTGTTTGTGTATTGTTCCGGTCATAGTATTGTGCCTTTTGTGCTTAATAATGGTAATCATAATAATAATTATAATAATAAAACCGGGAGAAAGTGGCTACTAATCCCTTTTCCCGTAAAAATTAATAAATCAAAGAAAAATGTAAATGTGAGGATATTTGAAGCGCACGAGCGACAGCGTGCGTGTGTGTGTGTGTGTGTGTGTGTACTCACCTATTTGTACTCACCTATTTGTGGTTGCAGGGGTCGAGTCCTAGCTCCTGGCCCCGCCTCTTCACCGGTTGCTACTAGGCCCTCTCTCTCCCCGCTCCATGAGCTTTATCAAACCTCGTCTTAAAACTGTGTATGGTTCCTGCCTCCACTACGTCATTTTCTAGGCTATTCCACTGCCTTACAACTCTATGACTGAAGAAATACTTCCTACTATCTCTCTGACTCATTTGTGTCTTCAACTTCCAATTGTGGCCTCTTGTTTCTGTGTCCCCTCCCTGGAACATCCTGTCCTTGTCCACCTTGTCTATTCCACGCAGTATTTTATATGTCGTTATCATGTCTCCCCTGACCCTCCTGTCCTCCAGTGTCGTCAGGCCGATTTCCCTTAATCTTTCTTCATAGGACATTCCCCTTAGCTCTGGAACTAACCTTGTTGCAAACCTTTGTACTTTCTCTAGTTTCTTGACGTGCTTTATCAAGTGCGGGTTCCAAACAGGTGCTATGTTCAAGCTATAAGGAAAAGAATACTGAAGATGATAGAATTTTAATGGGAAGGAATGACTGATTAAACTGGTTGTATGTGAGAAAACTAGAGCAAAAGAAGTGGCAGCAGCAAGGTTAAATGTTAAACTGATACATGTATAAATTTAAGAATTATATGGATTAGAATAAGGGTAGGTCACAAGATGTAGGTTATAGAAAGTGTTTATTCACTTGGAGAGGAGAGGTGTGACCACTAGAGGGAGAGCTTCTGGGAGATGTTAAGCGAGAGTTTAGAACCACGAGAGAAAATAATTGTGGAGGATCTTAATGCTAGAGTGGGAGACACTGGTACAGAGGATGCAGTAGGTATGTTTGTCAAGCTATGTATTTGTTGATAATAAATTAATGTGTAGCTTTCAGGATGTACATGTGTTTAGAGGAGCAAAAGATGTATCAGATTACTTAATGGCAGTCACGGTGAGAGTAAGAGGTAGATGGGATACAAGAGAAATGCCATCAGTGGGTACATGAAAAGTGGAAATTAATAAAGTGAAAGATAGGAAGATAAAATATTGGGAGATAAGTGAGTTAGAGAGTACAGGTAATGAGGAGGAAGTTGAAGAGATATGGACTAGATTAAAAAATGGAGGATGGGTGTGGGAGGGAAGAGAAGCGATTGATGGAATATGGAAAAAAGGGTAATTAGAAGGAAAAAATAGCCTATGAGAGGCTTTTGCAATGTGTTATATGGTGGTCGGAATAGTATATGGAGAGTAAAAGTGGTTAAAGAAGTGGAGAGGGATGCAGGAGAGAAATTAAGTGTGTTTGAAGATTCATCGATAAATTTTGCTTAGGATAAGAAAAAGTTTTGAAGCGAGATCATTAAACAGGGAAAATCTAGGGAGCAAAAGATTTTAGTAGCTTACAGTGTTAGATGTGAGTTATAAGACTGGAAGCAGTGGTACCGGGATGATAGAGAAGGGTGGTTAGATACTGAGGAAGAAAGGAAGGCAGTTATTTCAAGTATTGGGCAAGAAGGTATAACATCTTGTAGGAATGAGGATCCAGATGTAAGGATGGGGGAAGTACTTTAGGCAGTGGATAGAATGAAAAGGAGGGGGGGGGGGAGTAGCTGTGACAAGTAATAGTCGTGAATTCAGAGAGCAAACCTGAGATGTGATTTGGCTGTTACAGCTTGTTCATAGTGTTTTCCAGATTTCTTAGCTCGTGGATAATCAGTCTCCAGGGAACCCTGGAGACCCTTAAGGGCCAAGGAATTTTGTTTTGAGAGATTTTAAAATTGAAGTTGAAAAATTATGGAAAATAATGTTTTCTTACCAAAAAAAAAATAGTGTATAATTCTGGCAACATCTTGATGCAATCAGCTTGTTTCTATCATATTTCTAAGTATGTTTTTTTTTCAAAAATGTAATTTTTATGTTTTTGCTGTCATCAAGATGACATGTTGGCAGTGTTTTTTTTTTTTTACTCTAAAAATTACTATTGCTATGATTGTTTCATTCTAAATACTCAACTTGGCAACTTCTGTGAGGACTAAAGTGAAGACCACAGAGTTGCTGCTCAGTTGCCTCTGGGCTGTCAACAATGGCAGGTATTTGCAACATGCTCAGATTTGGCGCGCCATGTCCATGGAGTTTTATAGAAAAAAAAATATGAATAACTTAGGAATAAGTTGACATTTGTTTTCAGTTTTTGCGAAGAGTAATAATAGGAGTGTCATGATTTTTTCACACATTATGATGAATGATGGTTCTTTTAGATTTCAGGGTTGATTTGCAATATGTTTCCCCATTTTTTCATTGAATCTTACATCTTACGAATTTTGTAGGCCAGCGAGGGTGTTATGATAAATACAATTTTACAATATCTTGCAATTTTGCAACATGAAGTCAATACAAACAAGTGTGTAGGATGCAGACTGCTTTTTAAATCACAGGATAAACTTTTACTGAAACTGGACCTATATATATATATATATATATATATATATATATATATATATATATATATAATATATATATAATATATATATATATATATATTTATTATCATTTTTTTTATTATCACACCGGCCGATTCCCACCAAGGCAGGGTGGCCCGAAAAAGAAAAACTTTCACCATCATTCACTCCATCACTGTCTTGCCAGAAGGGTGCTTTACACTACAGTTTTTAAACTGCAACATTAACACCCCTCCTTCAGAGTGCAGGCACTGTACTTCCCATCTCCAGGACTCAAGTCCGGCCTGCCGGTTTCCCTGAATCCCTTCATAAATGTTACTTTGCTCACACTCTAACAGCACGTCAAGTATTAAAAACCATTTGTCTCCATTCACTCCTATCAAACACGCTCACGCATGCCTGCTGGAAGTCCAAGCCCCTCGCACACAAAACCTCCTTTACCCCCTCCCTCCAACCCTTCCTAGGCCGACCCCTACCCCGCCTTCCTTCCACTACAGACTGATACACTCTTGAAGTCATTCTGTTTCGCTCCATTCTCTCTACATGTCCGAACCACCTCAACAACCCTTCCTCAGCCCTCTGGACAACAGTTTTGGTAATCCCGCACCTCCTCCTAACTTCCAAACTACGAATTGTCTGCATTATATTCACACCACACATTCCCCTCAGACATGACATCTCCACTGCCTCCAGCCTTCTCCTCGCTGCAACATTCATCACCCACGCTTCACACCCATATAAGAGCGTTGGTAAAACTATACTCTCATACATTCCCCTCTTTGCCTCCAAGGACAAAGTTCTTTGTCTCCACAGACTCCTAAGTGCACCACTCACTCTTTTTCCCTCATCAATTCTATGATTCACCTCATCTTTCATAGACCCATCCGCTGACACGTCCACTCCCAAATATCTGAATACGTTCACCTCCTCCATACTCTCTCCCTCCAATCTGATATTCAATCTTTCATCACCTAATCTTTTTGTTATCCTCATAACCTTACTCTTTCCTGTATTCACCTTTAATTTTCTTCTTTTGCACACCCTACCAAATTCATCCACCAATCTCTGCAACTTCTCTTCAGAATCTCCCAAGAGCACAGTGTCATCAGCAAAGAGCAGCTGTGACAACTCCCACTTTGTGTGTGATTCTTTATCTTTTAACTCCACGCCTCTTGCCAAGACCCTCGCATTTACTTCTCTTACAACCCCATCTATAAATATAAATATATATATATATATATATATATATATATATATATATATATATATATACATATATATATATATTACTATTCTGGCTCCTTAGGGTCTCCAGAGTCGCCCCCCCCCATAAAACCCGACAGGCCTATAAAAATCATTTGCATCTACTGTCACACACAGCAACCAGATAAAGACACGAATGATTTATCATTTAATTTATTTTAAGGGAAGAGGAATCAGATTTCACCATGATTTTATTGTTAAATACGCTTGCAGCACAGAAAACTACTTTTAACTACGAAAGTCTCAAAAAAATATGTGCAGGAAATACATATGAAGATGATCTTGACTCGTTCTTCTCCCATGTTTTCATCTATCCACGGCAGAGAGAGAGAGAGAGAGAGAGAAAGAAACTGATGTCTCAGTCTTGAAAAAGTAATAATTCATTGGATTACATTTCAGTGGAGCAATCAGTGTCATAGATGGCGGAGCACTCATCCACACACTGCTTCCCCGAGGTGGTGTTTCATCATGCAAAACATGGCAAAGATGCGTATTTAATTAAGAAGCACATTCAAAAAGGGCTTAGGAAGATCTCTCTCCATGTTGTAAAGTAAATGGACACAAGTGCAACTATTGTGACATTTTATTGTGGCAACGTTTCGCTCTCCAGGAGCTTTATCAAGCCTTTACAAACAATACATGGACACAGAGGGTATATAAAGGCTCAGAGTGAGGTGCAATACTAGTGAGATACCATTTCGATGTTCACTAGTGGTAGTAGTAGTAGTGACAAAAGTAATAAAAAGTAATACTACTACTACTACCACTAGTGAACATCGAAATGGTACCTCACTAGTATTGCACCTCACTCTGAGCCTTTATATACCCTCTGTGTCCATGTATTGTTCGTAATGGCTTGATAAAGCTCCTGGAGAGCGAAACGTTGCCACAATAAAATGTCACATTAGTTGCACTTGTGTCCTTTTACTTTACATATTGTCGGTAATTCTACCAACTTTATTACAATCTCTCCATATTGTTTGACACTAGATCATTATGAGGAGCACAAGTACGTTTAAAAGTTGGCCAGATGGTGAATATGCCTGAAAAAAGTCAGAGTTCCTCAAAGATTGCAAAAAATAGAGTTCTTTCAGTATCTTCGAGAAAATCCCATAGTAATAAAGTTGGTAGAATTACCGACAATATGTAAAGTTAAAGGACACAAGTGCAACTAATGTGACATTTTATTGTGGCAACGTTTCGCTCTCCAGGAGCTTTGCCAAGCTGTTACAAGCTGTAACGGCTTAACAAAGCTCCTGGAGAGCGAAACGTTGCCACAATAAAATGTCACATTAGTTGCACTTGTGTCCTTTTACTTTACAAAATCCCATAGACTCAGTGGCGTCCATTGACGATGAGACGAGAGTCAAACACTGGGGAACACACCAAGACATGGATCTTGGAAAAGGTGAGGCTTGAACCCATGGCGAGCGAGTTCTACAACTCAGATTAATGGGTTAACAAGTCATCAGTGTCATGACATGAGTCATGCCCACTAGCGTTATCAAAATAGAATGTTAAGAGCAGGCGAGGCTACATTTGAGTGGTTGTGCATTCTTTTAGTATGTGCATGAAAGGAGAGGAAAGTATCTAGGGAGAGGCAGAGAGCATGCATAGTGTAAGAAAGAGGGTAAGGATAACTGAGAGTAAGATGTACAGCGGGAATAAACACGCTGAGTGTGCTGTAAGACAGAGGACTGTAGAGGAACAAGGTGTGTAGGGAGAGTAAGGGATGAAGGTAAGGAACGTTTTGTTGCATTTTTGGATTCAGGAAAGGTATATTAAAGGGTGGATATGGTAGATTTTTAAAATCTGTAAAGACAATGAGGCTAATATCAGGTCCAGAGGCAGGAATTTATGTCACCATGATTTTTAACTGTTACAGATGAAGTTGCAAAAGAAGTTAATGCTAGGGTGTTAGGATTCTAAAGAGAAGTTGCTGAAGTTGGTAGATTAATTTGGGAGGGCATGTAAAAGAAGGAAATTAAAAGTAAACATAGGAAAAGCTAAAGGTGGTGAGAGTATCAAAAACAATTAGGCAATGAAAGATTGGATATTAGACTGAAGAGAGGGCATATGGAGGAAGTAAATATGTTTAGATATTTAGTAACAGATATGTAAGCAGATGGGTCTATGAAGGATGTGGTGAGCTATAGAACTGACGCAGTGAAAAAGGTGGGTGATGCGCTGAGGTATCTGGAAACTGAGAACCTTTCACATGCAGCCGAGAAGGCGGGATGTACCAGAGTGCAGTGGTATCAACATTGTTATATGGATGTGAAGTATGTGGTTTAAACATTGCAGCGTCGAGGAGGCTGAAGGGAATGGAGATATCATGTTTGCGGGCAATAGCTGGTGAGAATATTATGCAAAGAAATCGTAGCATGGAAATTAGAGAAGGTGTGGGGTTACCAAAAGTATTGTTCATAGGGAGTCTGAATATGTAGAGAGGATGGAGAAGAATAAGATTACTAGGAGGGCATCTAAATCTAGGGCTGAGGGAAGGTGGTGTAGGGGTCTTGTCAGGAAAGGTTGGAGAGAAAGGGGTAAGAGAGGTTTTGAGTGCTATGGGCTTGGACATCCAACAGGTTTGTGATAGCAAGGAGTGGAGGCAAGTGAAGGGCTGCAGCTGCTGAGACAAGAGTACAAAGCCTGGAAGATAATTGCGATCTGAAGAGGGAACTAGACCTGATGAAAGTAAAAGGTAAGGAGATGGGAGCAGTTACATACAGTGAGCGAACTGGAGGATGATGATCAAAGAAGACCTTTGCATATTCTCAGGGAATGTCTAGGGGCAGGAACTAAGGGTCACTGCAAAGGAATTGCTCGAGACAAGCACAGGAATATGGAGGAAAAGGAAGTGGGGGAGGGGAGAGAGAGGGAGGGAAAGAGAGAGAGGGGGAGGGAGGTTGCTGATTATCCATGGGCTTTAGGAGGCTGAAGGACACATGAAGAAATATGGCAGGTGAAGAAACAGGATATTCAAAAAAAAATCCTCATCCTAACAGGTAAAAAGACTGAAATGACCTGGCGACATATTTTCAGAGACTTAGAGAGTACTTGAGGGGCAAAAATACGTCCAGTCAAATTGACCTATATGATAGTAATTGCACAAAGCAGGATTGTGCAGTGGAAACCATGGTTAAGGCAGACAGAAAAATACCACTGGATGTTCCTTGACCAAAGAGGAAGCACAGGTACTGTGTGTGCCTGTAGTGACAATCTTCAAGTCTATCTACACAGGATAATTGGCGGATGTGTGAAAGAGAGCAAATGTATCCCCAGTTTCTAAGAGGAATCAAATAGGTAGCGTTCAACTGCAGACCAGTGCAACTGACATGCATAAAACGTAAAGTTATGGAGAAGATTATCAGAACAGTAGTGATGAAACACTTAGAAAGGAGCGGGTTTATACATGGCATCCTGCGTAGCTTTGGAGATAAAAATTCCTGTATCACAAACCTACTGAGTTCTACGACAAGGTAACAGAAGTAAGGTAGAAGGGAGAGGGATGGGTTGATTGTATCTTCGTTTACTCTAGGAAGGCTTTGGACACAGTAACACGCAAGAGACTAGTATAAAAGCAAGAGGAGGAGGCAGTAATAATAGGAAAAGTAGTGCAATGGATCAGGGAATACCAGACAGGAAGGAAACAGTGTCAGTGTAGAGTGGGTGTCGAGTGGGGTTCCACAAGTGTCAGTCCTAGGTTCGGTGCGGTTTCTTGTATAAATGAATGATATAACAGAAGGGATATAGTCAGCGGAATCCCTATTCACAATGTGAAACTAAAGAAAATACAAGCAGACGAGAATCAGGAAAGACTACAAAGAAATCTGGAGAAGCTGTAAGCCTGGGCCAGATACACTTGTCCTGGAGTTTAACCTCACCAAGTTGGGAAGGATAAAGAAGACCACAGACGGAGTACAGGCTCGGGGGTGAAAGGCTGCAAACTTCATTCAAGAAAAAGGATCTTGAGGTGAGTATCATGCTATCTACTGAAGTGCACATCAGTCAAATAACTCCTGAAGCATGTCGGCGCCTGGCAAACCCAAGACTCGCGTTTCATCATCTAAGGAGTTATTCACCACACTGTACACCGTGTACGGCAGATACATATTGGAGTACACAGCGGCAGTATGGAACCCATACCTGGACAAGCACGCCAAGAAATTAGAAAAAGTGGCAAAAATCGCAACAAGACAAGTCCCTGAGCTAAGTGGTGTGTGTCCTATAAGAAGAGGTTGATGACACTGCAGGACAGGAGGCAAGTGGGGGACATGATAACGACGTATAAAATACTGAGAGGAATTGGTAATGTTTTAGAGATGGGACACAGGAACGAGAAAGGGGAGACAACTGGAAGTCGAAAACTCATCAGAGTCATAGGAATGTTAGGAAGTATATTTTCAGCCTTAGAGTTGTCAGGAAGTGGAACAACCTGGCGAGTGAAGTAGTAGATCCATACATAGGATCCATACATAGGATCCATACATAGGATCCATACATAGGATCCATACATAAGATCCATACATAGTTTTAAAAGGTATGATCAGGCTCTTGGAGCGGGGACAGAGTGGACCTAGTAGCGACCAGCGAAGAGGCCGGGCCAGGAGCTGTGGCTCGACTCCAACAACATTTAGGCGAGTTTTATACACAAAATCACTTGCTAAGTGTTTATCGACAAGTGAATATGACATCTATTAACTTACTAACACATACACGCCACAAATAGGTGAGTACACACACGCACTCACACACGCACTCACACATAAGCACACACACAAACAGTTGAGTGCAAGCTTCTGTTTTCTGGAAGATTAATGAATCTCTCATTCACAGGAAGTTTGGCGCTCAGCTCGCTCACTACTTAGTGCTTTATGGTCTACCTCCCTTCCCTCCTTCCTCCCCTCTGTCCTCTCATCCTGTCTTCTCTCCTTCCTCCCTTCCTTCGTCCCTTCCTTCCCTCTCTAGTACCATGTGTAATAATGTTTGACAGTCTTTATTCCTTTATTATCGGTGGTGTGGGAACACGATGCCTCTCACCCATAGTGTCAAGTTACAACCTTCTGCTTTTTCCTGCGTGATACTGTCTTCCTCTTGTCTACAGTACGTCTCTGGCGTACAGTCTGTCCCCTCTGGCGTACAGTCTGTCCCCTCTGGCGTGCAGTACGTCTCTGGCGATAGTGCGTCTCCCTGGCTGACAGTGTCCCTCTGAACGATAGTGCGTCCCCCTGGCTGACTGTCCCTCTGAACGATAGTACGTCCCCCTGGCTGACTGTCCCTCTGAACGATAGTACGTCCACCTGGCTGACAGTCTGTCCCTCTGAACGATAGTACGTCTCCCTGGCTGACTGTCCCTCTGAACGTTAGTACGTCTCCCTGGCTGACTGTCCCTCTGAAAAATAGTACGTCTCCCTTACTGTCAGTCTGTCCTTCTGTCCACAGTTTGTTACTATGGTCGGAAGTCTCTCAAAATTATTCATAAATAGCTTTCAGTGTCTTTTAAATAAGAATGTTTGAACAATATTTTATTCTGTTGTAGCGAATAATGTCACTCTCAAAATTAAGTGATCAAAGAATTTGTTTTACATACAGACACTTAATACCACTTCGTAGGTCTGCTCTTCTCAGTTTAATTTTTTTTATCAATAACTTTTGCAGTAAAGATTGAACCCTGAGTGTGTGTATACTGAGTGGTACGCACCGTGTGTATACTGAGTGGTACGCACCGTGTGTATACTGAGTGGTACGCACCGTGTGTATATTGAGTGGTACGCACCGCGTGCATAATGAGCGGTACACACCGTGTCTATACTGAGCGGTACAGACCATGTGTATACTGAGCGGTACGCACCGTGTCTATACTGAGCGGTACACACCCTGTATATACTGCGTCGTATGTCTAATATATAGCCTTCATATTATTTATTACCGGAGTCGAGTTCCAATACGCTTCCATCCCTCGTCAGCTCCTGCGGGTGCAATAGTAAGTCTTCAGAATATTGCGTACAGTAGATTCCTCCCTCGCTTTCTCTCTCTGCTGATTGTTTTCCTTCTTGAGTGATTTCCTTGCAGATTACTTTCCATCCTTATTACTTTCCTCCCTGATTACTTTCCTTCCTGATTACATTATTTCCAGACTGCTTTTCTTCCTAAAAGTGGCTGGGTGTTTCATTGTTATTTTATCCTTGATTGATGGTTACTCAGAGAATATCTGAAGGTAACGTACAGAGATATATGACTGGCAGAGCATATTAAATGTGCCACTTTGTGTTATCAGCGTCGGCTTGGAGTGCCCAGCCAAGGTGAACTTTCAGCCTGGCGATAACCTAACATTGAGGTATGGTGAAGATAAGTCTGGCACACACTGTGTTATCACGGTGGCCCAGGATGACCAGCAAAAAGAAGCCTTGAGAAATATCTGGGAGAAGCCCCTGGGTGTCCAGCCAAGAGAAGCCTTGAGAATTAACTGACAGAGGCCTTAAGAAATAAATGAAGGTATTTTAATTCTCGAACCACTAATCTAAACCATACCAAGGGCGGGGATAGCTGGTCCAGTGGCTAACGCGACGGTCTGGAGTTTTGAGACTCTCTGATCGCGGGTTCTATCCCCGCCCGTGGTATGGTTTGTTTGCAATCGTGTCATTACGATTTCGTGAACCACTAATCTCATTGTACGTCCCACAGGCTCAGGCAACAGCAGTACTTCGTAAATCTGCTTTACAGTCCCAGTATAATGCCTATTAATATTGTGTCACAGCAGATTTTCAATTTCATGTATTTCTTTCAAGTCTTTAGCGAGAACTGAAGGTAGACTTGTTAGTTGTCGCTGTTGTAAACATTACCTTCAGAATTGCTTTTCTAGAATCAATAAACAAATGGAAGTTTGCAGGACTATGATGCTTACCCATTAACATCACAAGATTTACATATTCTTCCAACTTACAGTATTTTTCTAGGCATTTTTGGGTAGCTGTTTAAAGAAACTCATGTGTCTGGATGCAGTAAATTCTATTAGTGTAATCTCGAGCTATAATTCTTTATCTCGACAAGTACATGTACAAGGTATACAGTCCTAGCTGACATCAGTGACGTATTACTATATAGAAAGCCGCTTGTTATGCAGAGATTTTCCGTCCAATTAGGTCAGTTTTGTCCTAGAATGCGACTCACACCAGTTGACTAGCATCCAGGTACCCATTTTACTGATGGATGAATATGGGCATCAAGGGTCTTATGGAAACGTGCTGTTTTCCAGCCCTACCGGGGATCGACTCCCTGCCTCAGTGTGTGAACTGAGTGCGCTAGCAACTGAGCTATGGGACACTAAGCAGCTATAACTGCTCCCTGGATAAACATTGATAGTTGTGGTTCCTGGTTGACTCCAGCTAGTTCAAACTCGGAATATGAGTTAGTGAATTCTTTTCATCATCCAAAAGAAATACTTCTTTACAAGATGACTGTACTGGAAAGGATATCTACTGAATGTTACTCCTGCCTGATTAAAGGAAGATCTGAGTGGATTATTTTGGATTTGTTCTTTGATGAAAATCCCGACCTTCTTGTGATGCAGAAATAGCAGTTCGTGGTGTTGATCCTTTGGTTCCTCAATACCATCGGTACTGCATGTGGAACACATGACTTCTTACAGCAAATCACTCACGTAAGGAGTTGGAGCAAGTCACACAACAGTGATGACCTTGCTACAGTTTGTCCTGATCGTTGTTCCTCACACCCCAGTGGTGAAACTAGGCTGTTTCACAAGAGGCGTGATGGTTCGTCTCTGATTTGTCCGTGTAAAGCTGCCACAAATATAAAAAAAAATGCAAAGCAACCTCTGTGAGAAAATAAAGAAATTCCAAGCGCCATCGTGATTTCTCTAAGTGTAGTTTAAAGAGAGAAAACATACAATATATTTGCTATAAAACAGTCTTATAAAGCCTCAAAAATCAGACCCATAAATCACCATATTTAAGACGACCAAACACTCAGTAGACAATAATATACTTGAAAAGTAACTGGGGTGAGGAGGGAGTGTTGGAGCAAAATTATGACCAGATTCGAATTTAGCGGCACAAATTAGTTAGAAATGTGTGTTTAAATGTAAACTAAAACCTTTGCACACCGTTCAAACTTAACTGAACACTATAAATGGTATTAAATGTTTATAGATGAAAAACAATGACCACAAATGAAACACAAATAAAAGATTTACCACAAATAAAACACTTACCATAAATAAAACGCCACAAATAAAACGCTACAAATAAAACACCACAAATAAAACAAATCCCACAAATAAAACCTCACAAATATAAACCACACAAATATAAACCACACAAATATAAACCACACAAATATAAACCATACAAATATAAACCACACAAATATAAACCACACAAATATAAACCACACAAATATAAACCACACAAATATAAACCACACAATTATAAACCACACAAATATAAACCACACAAATATAAACCACACAAATATAAACCACACAAATATAAACCACACAAATATAAACCACACAAATAAAACACCACTAATCTTGTTAAATGTCTTGAAGTTAGTAAACACAAATCTAAATAGATTGGGAAACTGTACAATCATATTAATTCCCTCACCCACTCTCTTATCCATTCCCTCCTCCCTCTCCTTTACTCTCCCTTCCATTTTCTTCACTTTCTCTCCCCTCTCCTCCACTCCATCATCCTCCAACACTACCTCCTGCAACGAGGGAATTGAATCCCATCTTTATCTCTCCAAAAGACACTTGTAGAAGAAAAACAAGTTGGAGCTCACACACACACACACACACACACACACACATACACACACACACATACACACACACACACACACACATACACACACACACACACAATTACATATGAGGATGAGATTTTCGCATTATAATGAGTAACAAACAAGTAACAATATATACTAGACAAGTATCTCTCACATCTTATGTACTAATATATATATATATAATGCCGAATGAAAATTTACTTTTCCCATTAATCACTAGAAATCAATTTGAACCTAACGAAAAGATGTATATTATTGGTTTCAAGTAAGAATAAATATATTTAAACTAATATATGCTACATATTGCTGAATTTAGCTAAATCAAAATACTCTAGGTTTCTAAGTTACTTTTGGTCCAGAAATATAAATTTATCAGTGTCAATAAAAAAAAAATATGTGATTCTGCAAAAGAATTTTTTTGGTATCGAGCTTCACCAGTGTGTCATGACCTTGACACACCTCAAGGTGTGATGCTGAGCCCCTCTGTTTAACACACTGAGGCACAGAAGTGTCTCAATCATTCCAACGTATGACAAGCGAGATTAATCGGTTATGTGGATATCTGCATAATTACTAACAGACTACAAATTCTCTTCGACGCCTTCACAGCTAGACGCATAAAATGTGATTTCGAAATATCTCCGTCAAAAACATTGCTACAACATGCCAGTGTCAAAAACCTTGCTACAACATGCCAGTGTCAAAAACCTTGCTACAACATGCCAGTGTCAAAAACCTTGCTACAACATGCCAGTGTCAAAAGCATTGCTACAACATGCCAGTGTCAAAAACCTTGCTACAACATGCCAGTGTCAAAAGCATTGCTACAACATGCCAGTGTCGAAAACATTGCTACAACATGCCAATGTCGAAAACATTGCTACAACATGCCAGTGTCGAAAACATTGCTACAACATGCCAGTGTCAAACATTGCTACAACATGCCAGTGTCGAAAACATTGCTACAACATGCCAGTGTCAAACATTGCTACAACATGCCAGTGTCGAAAACATTGCTACAACATGCCAGTGTCGAAAACATTGCTACAACATGCCAGTGTCAAAAACCTTGCTACAACATGCCAGTGTCAAAAACCTTGCTACAACATGCCAGTGTCAAAAGCATTGCTACAACATGCCAGTGTCAAAAACCTTGCTACAACATGCCAGTGTCAAAAGCATTGCTACAACATGCCAGTGTCAAAAACATTGCTACAACATGCCAGTGTCAAACATTGCTACAACATGCCAGTGTCAAAAACATTGCTACAACATGCCAGTGTCAAACATTGCTGCAACATGCCAGTGTCGAAAACATTGCTACAACATGCCAGTGTCGAAAACATTGCTACAACATGCCAATGTCGAAAACATTGCTACAACATGCCAGTGTCGAAAACATTGCTACAACATGCCAGTGTCAAACATTGCTACAACATGCCAGTGTCGAAAACATTGCTAAAACATGCCAGTGTCAAACATTGCTACAACATGCCAGTGTCGAAAACATTGCTACAACATGCCAGTGTCGAAAACATTGCTACAACATGCCAGTGTCGAAAACATTGCTACAACATGCCAGTGTCGAAAACATTGCTTCAACATGCCAGTGTCAAACATTGCTTCAACATGCCAGTGTCGAAAACATTGCTACAACATTCCAGTGTCGAAAACATTGCTACAACATGCCAGTGTCGAAAACATTGCTACAACATGCCAGTGTCGAAAACATTGCTACAACATGCCAGTGTCGAAAACATTGCTACAACATGCCAGTGTCGAAAACATTGCTACAACATGCCAGTGTCGAAAACATTGCTACAACATGCCAGTGTCGAAAACATTGCTACAACATGCCAGTGTCGAAAACATTGCTACAACATGCCAGTGTCGAAAACATTGCTACAACATGCCAGTGTCGAAAACATTGCTACAACATGCCAGTGTCAAACATTGCTACAACATGCCAGTGTCGAAAACATTGCTACAACATGCCAGTGTCGAAAACATTGCTACAACATGCCAGTGTCAAACATTGCTACAACATGCCAGTGTCGAAAACATTGCTACAACATGCCAGTGTCGAAAACATTGCTACAACATGCCAGTGTCAAACATTGCTACAACATGCCAGTGTCAAACATTGCTACAACATGCCAGTGTCGAAAACATTGCTACAACATGCCAGTGTCAAACATTGCTACAACATGCCAGTGTCGAAAACATTGCTACAACATGCCAGTGTCGAAAACATTGCTACAACATGCCAGTGTCGAAAACATTGCTACAACATGCCAGTGTCGAAAACATTGCTACAACATGCCAGTGTCGAAAACATTGCTACAACATGCCAGTGTCGAAAACATTGCTACAACATGCCAGTGTCAAACATTGCTACGACATGCCAGTGTCGAAAACATTGCTACAACATGCCAGTGTCGAAAACATTGCTACAACATGCCAGTGTCAAACATTGCTACAACATGCCAGTGTCAAACATTGCTACAACATGCCAGTGTCGAAAACATTGCTACAACATGCCAGTGTCAAACATTTCTTCAACATGCCAGTGTCGAAAACATTGCTACAACATGCCAGTGTCAAACATTGCTACAACATGCCAGTGTCAAACATTGCTACAACATGCCAGTGTCGAAAACATTGCTACAACATGCCAGTGTCAAACATTGCTACAACATGCCAGTGTCGAAAACATTGCTACAACATGCCAGTGTCAAACATTGCTACAACATGCCAGTGTCGAAAACATTGCTACAACATGCCAGTGTCGAAAACATTGCTACAACATGCCAGTGCCGAAAACATTGCTACAACATGCCAGTGCCGAAAACATTGCTACAACATGCCAGTGTCGAAAACATTGCTACAACATGCCAGTGCCAAACATTGCTACAACATGCCAGTGTCAAACATTGCTACAACATTCCAGTGTCATTGCTACAACATGCCAGTGTCAAACATTGCTACAACATGCCAGTGTCAAACATTGCTACAACATGCCAGTGTCAAACATTGCTACAACATGCCAGTGTCAAACATTGCTACAACATGCCAGTGTCGAAAACATTGCTACAACATGCCAGTGTCAAACATTGCTACAACATGCCAGTGTCAAACATTGCTACAACATGCCAGTGTCGAAAACATTGCTACAACATGCCAGTGTCGAAAACATTGCTACAACATGCCAGTGCCAAACATTGCTACAACATGCCAGTGTCAAACATTGCTACAACATTCCAGTGTCAAACATTGCTACAACATGCCAGTGTCAAACATTGCTACAACATGCCAGTGTCGAAAACATTGCTACAACATGCCAGTGTCAAACATTGCTACAACATGCCAGTGTCAAACATTGCTACAACATGCCAGTGTCGAAAACATTGCTACAACATGCCAGTGTCGAAAACATTGCTACAACATGCCAGTGTCGAAAACATTGCTACAACATGCCAGTGTCGAAAACATTGCTACAACATGCCAGTGCCAAACATTGCTACAACATGCCAGTGTCAAACATTGCTACAACATTCCAGTGTCAAACATTGCTACAACATGCCAGTGTCAAACATTGCTACAACATGCCAGTGTCGAAAACATTGCTACAACATGCCAGTGTCAAACATTGCTACAACATGCCAGTGTCAAACATTGCTACAACATGCCAGTGTCGAAAACATTGCTACAACATGCCAGTGTCGAAAACGTTGCTACAACATGCCAGTGCCAAACATTGCTACAACATGCCAGTGTCAAACATTGCTACAACATTCCAGTGTCAAACATTGCTACAACATGCCAGTGTCAAACATTGCTACAACATGCCAGTGTCGAAAACATTGCTACAACATGCCAGTGTCGAAAACGTTGCTACAACATGCCAGTGCCAAACATTGCTACAACATGCCAGTGTCAAACATTGCTACAACATTCCAGTGTCAAACATTGCTACAACATGCCAGTGTCAAACATTGCTACAACATGCCAGTGTCAAACATTGCTTCAACATGCCAGTGCCAAACATTGCAACAACATGCCAGTGCCAAACATTGCTACAACATGCCAGTGTCAAACATTGCTACAACATGCCAGTGTCAAACATTGCTTCAACATGCCAGTGCCAAACATTGCAACAACATGCCAGTGTCAAACATTGCTACAACATGCCAGTGCCAAACATTGCTACAACATGCCAGTGTCAAACATTGCTACAACATTCCAGTGTCAAACATTGCTACAACATGCCAGTGTCAAACATTGCTACAACATGCCAGTGTCAAAAACATACCAGCTCATGTACTATACACACACACATTAAACATCTCTATTAGTGCAATATACCTGTGAGCGACACCTTCCATACTCACTACTAGTCCCATGGGCTTTAGGGGCTGCAGCTCTGGGGCCTCCGTCAGCTGGAGGGCCTCCGTCAGCTGGAGGGCCTCCGTCAGCTGGAGGGCCTCCGTCAGCTGGAGGGCCTCCAGAGATGAAGTGAAAAGTGTTCACAATTTATTTGCAAGAAATAACGCAAAGCAAATGTTTAAATTTTATTTGTGGTTAGCATTGTAAAAATGAATTTAAAATTTCTTTAGTTTTTTCCACAAGAAAATATCACCGAGGCCTCACAGTACATGTAACCCAGAGGCCTACAAAATCTTAGAGAATGTACAGAGAACTTTCACGTCACACATACATACGATAAAGCACCTGAACTACTGGGAACGGTTGAAGTTCCTTGATTTGTATTGTAGACAGCCTGTACTGTCTGCATAGAGAGCCTATGCTGTCTTCCAGCTGAGTTCATATTTCGCGCCATGCTCGTCCACACACGGCCTGTGTATTCACTATCTCTCGCAAATAAAGCAAGAAGCCTCCAAAGCCTTGTCATTGAACCCCGCTCTGCAGGAACGACCAATAATTTGGTAAACAGTATTCCCTGGAATGGAGGCGAGAAAGATACATGATAATTTACACTCGGAAAATTCTAGAGAGATTAGTCCCAAATATGCACATGAAAAACACTCCCTACGACAAGAAAAGACTGGGCAGGAGTTGCAACATTACCCCCCCCCCCCCAATGAAAAGCAGGGGTGCCACGAGTATCCAATGAGAGAACAAAATAAGTATCAGGGGCTCAAGACTGCTCAGTTACTTCCCAGCATACATAAAGGAAATTACCAATAGACCCCTGGCTATCTTCCAAAAGGCGCTAGGCAGGCACCTGAAGTCAGTACCTGATCAGTCGGGCTGCGATTCGTACGTCGGTCAGCGTGCGGTCACTAGTAATAGCCCGGTTGATCAGACCCTGATCCATCAGAAGACCTGGCCACAGACCGGGTCTTGGGGGCGTTGATCCCTTAAACCCCCTCCAGAAATACCACCCGCTGAACGGATGGTATATATGTCTGACTTAAAAAAGAACAACAAGAATGTAAGCGTGTAAGAAACTATTGCGTGTTCCCTACTTCTCTTTCACGTCCCCCTTACACTTGAACCCAGACCCAGAGGGTTTGCGTTCGGTTCCCGCCGAGGTTAGAATCATTGGGAGTGTTTCTTTACACCGGTTGTCTATGTTCACCATCAGTAAAATGGATATCTGGGTGTTAGTGGACTGGTGTGGGTGGCATCCTGGAACAAAACTGACTTAATTTGCGGGAAATGTTCAGCATAACAAGCGGCTTTATATAGAGTAGTATGTCAGTGATGTCAACTAGGTCTGTATACCTTGTACTTGTACTTGTACTTGTAGTAAATAAAGATATTATATTATGATAATACTACACCTTTTTCCTCCACTCCCTACTCCCTCTCCACCACTCCCACAACACTCCCTCTCCACCACTCCCACAACACTCCCTCTCCACCACTCCCACAACACTCCCTCTCCACCACTCCCACAACACTCCCTCTCCACCACTCCCACAACACTCCCTCTCCACCACTCCCTACTCCCTCTCCACCACTCCCTCCTCCCTCTCCACCACTCCCTCATCCCTCTCCACCACTCCCTCATCCCTCTCCACCACTCCCTCATCCCTCTCCACCACTCCCTCATCCCTCTCCACCACTCCCTCATCCCTCTCCACCACTCCCTCATCCCTCTCCACCACTCCCTCATCCCTCTCCACCACTCCCTCATCCCTCTCCACCACTCCCTCATCCCTCTCCACCACTCCCTCATCCCTCTCCACCACTCCCTCATCCCTCTCCACCACTCCCTCATCCCTCTCCACCACTCCCTCATCCCTCTCCACCACTCCCTCATCCCTCTCCACCACTCCCTCATCCCTCTCCTCCACTCCCTCATCCCTCTCCTCCACTCCCTCATCCCTCTCCACCACTCCCTCATCGCTCTCCACCACTCCCTCATCGCTCTCCACCACTCCCTCATCGCTCTCCACCACTCCCTCATCCCTCTCCTCCACTCCCTCATCCCTCTCCTCCACTCCCTCATCCCTCTCCTCCACTCCCTCATCCTTCTCCTGCACTCCCTCATCCCTCTCCACCACTCCCTCATCCCTCTCCACCACTCCCTCATCCCTCTCCACCACTCCCTCATCACTCTCCACCACTCCCTCCCTCCCTCTCCACCACTCCCTCCCTCCCTCTCCACCACTCCCTCCCTCCCTCTCCACCACTCCCTCCCTCCCTCCCTCTCCACCACTCCCACAACCCTCCCTCTCCACCACTCCCACAACACTCCCTCTCCACCACTCCCTCATCCCTCTCCACCACTCCCTCATCCCTCTCCACCACTCCCTCATCCCTCTCCACCACTCCCTCATCCCTCTCCACCACTCCCTCATCCCTCTCCTCCACTTCCTCCTCCCTCTCCTCCACTTCCTCCTCCCTCTCCTCCACTTCCTCCTCCCTCTCCACCACTCCCTCCTCCCTCTCCTCCACTTCCTCCTCCCTCTCCACCACTCCCTCCTCCCTCTCCTCCACTCCCTCCTCCCTCTCCTCCACTTCCTCCTCCCTCTCCTCCACTCCCTCCTCCCTCTCCTCCACTTCCTCCTCCCTCTCCACCACTCCCTCCTCCCTCTCCTCCACTTCCTCCTCCCTCTCCTCCACTCCCTCCTCCCTCTCCTCCACTTCCTCCTCCCTCTCCACCACTCCCTCCTCCCTCTCCTCCACTCCCTCCTCCCTCTCCTCCACTCCCTCCTCCCTCTCCTCCACTTCCTCCTCCCTCTCCTCCACTTCCTCCTCCCTCTCCGCCACTCCCTCCTCCCTCTCCTCCACTCCCTCCTCCCTCTCCTCCACTTCCTCCTCCCTCTCCTCCACTTCCTCCTCCCTCTCCTCCACTTCCTCCTCCCTCTCCACCACTCCCTCCTCCCTCTCCTCCACTTCCTCCTCCCTCTCCACCACTCCCTCCTCCCTCTCCTCCACTCCCTCCTCCCTCTCCTCCACTTCCTCCTCCCTCTCCTCCACTCCCTCCTCCCTCTCCTCCACTTCCTCCTCCCTCTCCACCACTCCCTCCTCCCTCTCCTCCACTTCCTCCTCCCTCTCCACCACTCCCTCCTCCCTCTCCTCCACTTCCTCCTCCCTCTCCACCACTCCCTCCTCCCTCTCCTCCACCTCCTCCTCCCTCTCCTCCACTTCCTCCTCCCTCTCCTCCACTTCCTCCTCCCTCTCCACCACTCCATCCTCCCTCTCCTCCACTTCCTCCTCCCTCTCCACCACTCCCTCCTCCCTCTCCACCACTCCCTCCTCCCTCTCCACCACTCCCTCCTCCCTCTCCACCACTCCCTCTTCCCTCTCCTCCACTTCCTCCTCCCTCTCCTCCACTTCCTCCTCCCTCTCCTCCACTTCCTCCTCTCTCTCCTCCACTTCCTCCTCCCTCTCCTCCACTTCCTCCTCCCTCTCCACCACTCCCTCTTCCCTCTCCTCCACTTCCTCCTCCCTCTCCTCCACTTCCTCCTCCCTCTCCTCCACTTCCTCCTCCCTCTCCACCACTCCCTCTTCCCTCTCCTCCACTTCCTCCTCCCTCTCCACCACTCCCTCTTCCCTCTCCTCCACTTCCTCCTCCCTCTCCTCCACTTCCTCCTCCCTCTCCACCACTACCTCCTCCCTCTCCTCCACTCCCTCCTCCCTCTCCTCCACTCCCTCCTCCCTCTCCTCCACTTCCTCCTCCCTCTCCACCACTCCCTCTTCCCTCTCCTCCACTCCCTCCTCCCTCTCCTCCACTCCCTCCTCCCTCTCCTCCACTTCCTCCTCTCTCTCCTCCACTTCCTCCTCCCTCTCCTCAGACTTCCTCCTCCCTCTCCTCAGACTTCCTCCTCCCTCTCCTCAGACTTCCTCCTCCCTCTCCTCCACTTCCTCCTCCCTCTCCTCCACTTCCTCCTCCCTCTCCTCCACTTCCTCCTCCCTCTCCTCCACTTCCTCCTCCCTCTCCACCACTCCCTCCTCCCTCTCCACCACTCCCTCTTCCCTCTCCTCCACTTCCTCCTCCCTCTCCTCCACTTCCTCCTCCCTCTCCTCCACTTCCTCCTCCCTCTCCACCACTCCCTCTTCCCTCTCCTCCACTTCCTCCTCCCTCTCCTCCACTCCCTCCTCCCTCTCCTCCACTTCCTCCTCCCTCTCCACCACTCCCTCCTCCCTCTCCTCCACTTCCTCCTCCCTCTCCACCACTTCCTCCTCCCTCTCCTCCACTTCCTCCTCCCTCTCCACCACTCCCTCCTCCCTCTCCTCCACTTCCTCCTCCCTCTCCTCCACTTCCTCCTCCCTCTCCACCACTCCCTCTTCCCTCTCCTCCACTTCCTCCTCCCTCTCCACCACTCCCTCTTCCCTCTCCTCCACTTCCTCCTCCCTCTCCTCCACTTCCTCCTCCCTCTCCTCCACTTCCTCCTCCCTCTCCTCCACTTCCTCCTCCCTCTCCTCCACTTCCTCCTCCCTCTCCACCACTCCCTCTTCCCTCTCCTCCACTTCCTCCTCCCTCTCCTCCACTTCCTCCTCCCTCTCCACCACTCCCTCTTCCCTCTCCTCCACTTCCTCCTCCCTCTCCTCCACTTCCTCCTCCCTCTCCACCACTCCCTCTTCCCTCTCCTCCACTTCCTCCTCCCTCTCGACCACTCCCTTCCTCTTCCACCCTCTCCTCCACTTCCTCCTCTCTCTCCTCCACTTCCTCCTCCCTCTCCTCCACTTCCTCCTCCCTCTCCTCCACTTCCTCCTCCCTCTCCTCCACTTCCTCCTCCCTCTCCTCCACTTCCTCTTCCCTCTCCTCCACTTCCTCCTCCCTCTCCTCCACTTCCTCCTCCCTCTCCTCCACTTCCTCCTCCCTCTCCTCCACTTCCTCCTCCCTCTCCACCACTCCCTCCTCCCTCTCCACCACTCCCTCTTCCCTCTCCTCCACTTCCTCCTCCCTCTCCTCCACTTCCTCCTCCCTCTCCTCCACTTCCTCCTCCCTCTCCCCTCCCTCACTAAGTCATCTCGTCACAGAAAATGGATAAAGTTTTTCTTTATAGAAAACCAAAAATAATAATGAGAAACTGACCTAGTAAATATTATCAAGTATTTAGGTCTGACATATTTAAGACGAAAATCCTATATAGTTATGTAGTATAAAGTTACATATACATATAGTTGATAAGAGTTATTTGGAGTTTTAACCCGTAAGGTTAGCGACTCAGGGCAGCTCTGGCAGTTACATAACAAGACTAAATAACAAAAGAGGCACAATACCGTGACTGGAACGATACACAAATAACCCGCACATAAAAGAGAGAAGCTTACGACGACGTTTCGGTCCGACTTGAACCATTGACAAAGTCACACTAACCAGAAGTGGTTAGTGTGACTTTGTCAATGGTCCAAGTCGGACCGAAACGTCGTCGTAACCTTCTCTCTTTTATGTGCGGGTTATTTGTGTAAGAGTGACTAACACTGATGATAATGTGGGTGACACAGCCAGGCTGGATACCCACCTAGACAACGGTGTCAACTACCCACAAGTTGTAAGATTATTCAGGCACACACACCCCTCAAGGAAGGTTCCTTGATGTTGGTGAGGGGCTCTTGATTTAGGGAATTGGATCTGTGCTCCAGTTCCCCTAATTAAGCCTGAATGCCTTCCACATCCCCCCCCCCCCAGGCGCTGTATAATCCTCCGGGTTTAGCGCTTCCCCTTGATTATAATAATAATCAGGTACACACAATTATCATAGACAGCAACACTTGTGTACAGAACTTATGATAAAGCATAAAAGTCAGAGTGACATAGTTGTGTGACAATTGGGTGTCTTTATTGATGCAACGTTTCTGCTACACAGACGTCTTCAGTCAGATACAGAGGCAGCAGGTGTTGTAGTGAAATGAAGAGAAAGAGGCCTGAGCTTGTTACCATCTGCAGCTCATAAGACTGCCATCCCCACGAGCCCCTTTGAGGCGGGGTAGATGGCAGACCAGAGGCCTAGCTTCTCTCTACGAGCCCCGTGAGGGCGGGGAATGTGGCTAGGCCTGGGGACACTTGGTCCCAAAGATGAGGAGGTACTGTACCTCCTCCCATGGGAGACTTAAGTCTCGAGACACTCCCCAGATAGGGAGCCAAGGCCGGGTCACCACTACTTGGAAAAGACCCGGGCCGGGAGAATACCGGCGAATAAAAAAAAAAAAAATGAAGATGCAGTCCCTCAGCCTTGGAGAAAAAGGATTTGAGGTCGTCAGTCCTTTAGCTGAGGGACTGACTGACTATAAAATTTCGTTCGGATTTTTAACCCCGCAGAGCTAGCCACCCAGGATAACCCAAGAAGTGCTCCAAGTGGCCAACTTTGTAATTTAAATCTTATAACATATAAACCACACATTGTAAGCTATACAAGTAAATAAATATTTGTATTAGTAAGTCAGTGCGTCATCCAGGACTGTCTTATATTCATTGGGGAACTCAATCTTGTTCCCCAGGATGCGACCCACACCACTCTACTAACACCCAGGTACCTACTTGCTGTTAGGTGAACAGGGCAACAGGTGTAAGGAAACGCATCTAAATGTTTCTACCATGCCGGGAATCGAACCCGGGACCTCTGTGTGTGAAGCGAGAGTTTTGCCAGGCCACGGGGTGACCCCGTGGCCTCGCTATACATACATGTCGCGCCGAATAGATAAAACTTGAGATTTTGAATTAAATAACAACTCTCTTCTTGCCGAATAAGGCAAGCGAAAATTTGTATATGCAATAATTTCGCAAAAATTAATCAGAACCTAACGAAAAATATATATTTCACTGTGTTTGTTTATTAAATTATTGTAAACTTATCTAAAGTATATTTAGTTGGATTAAGCTGAATTAAATTGCGCTTGTTATAATGAGGTTAGGTAAGTTTTCTAAGGTTCTTTTGGTACAGTTTATTAATTTTTACATTAACATACATTAAAAAATATATCTTTAGAAATTTTAGAAAGTACTTAATTTTAAACGAGTTATTGCTAATTGATCAGTTTTGTGAAAAATTAAATTTACCTGGATGAATCTCATTAGATACATACCAGTAAATGGTAACAAAGATAATGATTATTTATCAAAGTTACATAGACAAGTAGGAATTTTGGGACACCTAGGTCTCAAAAAATGTCCCCCTTTGATACCTACAACTGTCATATCCACAAGTCATTCTTGACGTATATTAATTTCAAATGAAATATACATTACCAAGAATTATGGTAAACATTATATATTTGTGGACTGTATGTTAAAATTAATAAATGATTACATATACACATTTAGGTAACAGAAGGAGAATTTATAATCGTAACACTCACCAATTAGTCTGGAGATTACTGTGTGTCATGTACAGAACCCCCCTCCCCCCCCCGTCTAAATTTATGAAAATTTACTGACCAGAATTCTAAACGTAAACATAGACATCTTATCTGAGGTTCCTGGAGCTGTCCTGTCAACCTGCTTAATGCTCTTGTTATGCAGGACTGCACATCCAACAATTTCAGCTCCTATTTGAGAGGTTTTAAGCCCAATATAATCCCTAGAGCGACGAAAATTATGCACATTTCACTAGTGTGCTCGTATCACATTCAAAAACAATGGCGTCTCCCTCCTGCCCGTCAGCGCAGGCGCAAAGCTTCCCTGTCGGTTCACTTCTTTAAAATACACTTTTAATCAGGTTTATTTACACAGCATAATTTTGGGAAATTATTTTCCACAAGTTTTACTTATTCGGCAACAGAATTCTTCCTCCATAAGCCATGCGTGTTGTAAGAGGTGACTAAAATGCCAGGAGCAAGGGGCTAGTAACCCCTTCTCCTGTATATATTACTAAATGTAAAAGAAGAAAATTTCGTTTTTCCTTTTGGGCCACCCTGCCTCGGTGGGATACGGCCGGTGTATTGAAAGAAAGATTATATATATATATATATATATATATATATATATATATACGCACACACAGAACTAGTCATGGCATTGTGCCGTGACGAAAATCAAAGGCCTACCATACAGGGGGTCTTTTCTCATCAGTGCATTATGCCAGGTAGCAGCCGTTAGCATGACGCCACGGCCTTCCACCACACTCCACAGTGACTCCTCACTGCTCACGTGGCTACTGTGGTGAGATGAAGTGTTGCACTTTTGTCTCTCATCTGCCTCATCTTTTGTGCAGTGTTCCCTTTGGTTTTGGGGTATACATGTTTGATTATGGGTAAAAGGAAGTCTTTAACACCTGAAACTATAGCTCAAATCATAGGGCTTCATAAAGCTGGGCACCAGACGAAAGAAATAGTGGAGAATGTTGGTGTGTGTGAGCGTTCAGTGAGGAACTGGGTGCAATGTTTCAAGGCTGCTGCTGGTGTCCAGTTACAGTCTGCCAAACCTCGGCAGTTAGAGAGTACACCTAAGATAACTGCTAGAGAATTGAAAGAAAAGAGCTCACATCTTCTCTCAAAGGTGTCTGTAAGAACTGTTAGCAGACGTGTGTCAGAACTGGGCTACAGTAGTCACTGCCAGGTTAAGAAATCAATCCTCAACCAAGCCACAGGAGAAACGTAGGCTGGATTATGCCAAGAAATATCTTCACTGGAATCCTCAACAGTGGTCTGAAGTACTTTGGAGTGATGAAGCAACCTTCACTGTCACCTGTAACTATGGGAGACATGTGTACGGCCCAGAGGTAGCGACCCGCTAGACCCACGCTACAACTGTGGGACCACCAAACATAAGAACATAAGAAAGGTAGAACACTGCAGCAGGCCTGTTGACCCATACAAGGCAGGACCTTCACAGATCCATCCCACTAATAGAATATTTGCCCTAGTAAGAACATAAGAAATAAGGAACACAGCAGCAGGCCTACTGGCCCATACGAGGCAGGTCCAAGTCTCCTACCGGCTTATGCCAATGCCCCAACCTAGTCAAGTCAGGTCACATTCACTTAAGGAAGGAACACGGCAACTGACCAAGTAGCACAAGCTAATCAGGTCCAACTCACACCCACCCACACATGTATTTATCTAACCTATTTTTAAAACTTCACAACGTTTTAGCCTCTATAACTGTACTCGGGAGTTTGTTCCACTCATCCACAACTCTATTACCAAACCAGTGCTTTCCTATATCCTTCCTGAATCCGAATTTTTCCAACTTAAAACCATTGCTGCGAGTCCTGTCTAGGCTAGATATTTTCAGCACGTTATTTACATCCCCTTTATTTATTCCTGTCTTTCATTTATACACCTCAATCATATCCTCCCTAATTCTACGCCTTTCTATAGAGTGCAGATTCAGGGCCCTCAGTCTATCCTCATAGGGAAGATTTCTAATACATGGGATCAACTTTGTCATCATCCTTTGTATGTTTTCCACAGCATTTATATCCATTCTGTAATACGGTGACCAAAACTGTGCAGCATAGTCTAAATGAGGCCTAACCAAGAATATATATAGTTGAAGAACAACCTGAGGACTCCTATTATTTATGCTTCTTGATATGAAGCCAAGGATTCTGTTAGCTTTATTGCGAACAATTATGCACTGTCTTGGTTTCAGATTACTGCTAACCAGAACTCCTAAATCTTTTTCGCAATCCGTAATATTAAGATCTACATTATTTAATTTATATGTGGCATGGTTATTTTCCTTTCCAACATTTAGAACTTTGCATTTGTCTATATTAAACTGCATCTGCCACTTCTCCAACCACTGCATCAGTCTACTCAAATCTTCCTGGAGTGCTCTAATATCTTCGTCAGAATGAATTCGACGGCCTATTTTGGTGTCATCGGCAAACTTGCTTATGTCGCTCTTTATGCCCTCATCAATGTCATTTATGTTGATTGTGAACAACAGGGGGCCCAACACTGACCCCTGAGGAACACCGCCATGACGCTTCCCCACTCTGATTTCTCCCCATTTATGCAAACTCTCTGTTGCCTATTTGTCAACCTTGCCTCTATCCAGGAAAAAATTCTTCTTCTATTCTATGTGCCTTAATTTTCCTCAATAGTCTCTGTGGGACCCTGTCAAAAGCCTTATTGAAGTCCATATACAAAAATCATATTCATTACCATGATTTACCTCCTCAAATACCTTAGTGAAAAAAGTTAATAAATTCGTAAGGATAGTAAAACCATGCTGAGATTCATTGATTAATTTGTTTTTCAAGGTGGCTACGAACTGCCTCGGCAATTATTGATTCCATAAATTTTCCCACTATGGAAGTTAGGCTTATTGGTCTATAGTTCGAAGCTAAGGACCTGTTACCTGCTTTGAAAATAGGTATTACATTTGCCATTTTCCACTTATCTGGCACCATGCCAGTCTGTAGTGATATGTTGAAAAGATTAGCCAAAAGTTTGCTAAGCTCCTCTTTACATTCCTTTAGAACCCTTGCATACAGTTCATCAGGGCCTGGGGATTTGTTAGGTTTTAGTTTATCTGTTTGCCTAAGGACCATGTCACTTGTGACCCTAATCGCGCATAGTTTATCATCCTGTTCTACATAATTTATTTCTGGAATATCGTTAGTATCTTCCTGTGTAAAAACAGAGGAAGTATGTGTTAAAAATTCTACACATTTCCTTATTACTGTCCATGAGCTGACCCAAGTATCTTTTGAGTAGGCCTATCTTGTCCCTGATCTTACTTCTGTATACCTTAAAGAATCCTTTTGGGTTAGTCTTCGATTCTCTTGCAACTTTAACCTCAATCTCTTTTTGCTTTTCTTTTTCCCTCTTTCATTTCTCTCTTTAACTGAATATATTGATTTCTTAATTGCCTCCCTCCTTTTTTGATTTGTCTATATATGCCTCTCTTTTGACCAGTGAGATGTTTTAATCTATTGTTCATCCATTTAGGATAATTTTTGTTTGATCTGATTTCCCTATTTGGAACATAAGTTGTTTGAGCAGCTAGACCTATGCCCTGGAAAACGTCATATCGGCAATCACCACCACCTACCTGACCCATAGTCAGGTCATTCCAGTTCAGCCCACCCAAGTAATTTTTCAGTCCCATGAAATCAGTCAAGTGGAAGTCAGGGACAGAGACTTGATTGCCATTACTAGGGGAATTCCATGATATATTAAAAGTGAGTGATTTGTGACCACTTTCCCCAAGCTCATCATTAACCTCAAGATTATTAATTAGAGTTTCCTTGCTGGCAAGAACCAAGTCAAGCAGGTTATTTCCTCTAGTTGGATCTGTCAGAAACCGTTTTAAAAAACAATCCTGAATCTTATCAAGAAAGTCACTTGACTAAATTTCCTGTCAAATTGCTCCAGTCAATCTGTCTATAGTTGAAATCTCCCATTATCACAACATTTTCGTATGTAGATGCCTTACGAATTTCATCCCATGGAAGTTTACCGCACTCCCTATCAAGATTTGGGACCCTGTAAATCACACCCAAAATTAGTTTTTCTCGGCCCTCGAGAAACTGCAACAAAACAGATTCAGAGGCTGACGCTTCAAATTTTATATCTTGTCTAACACAACAATTTAAATTGTCTCTGACATACATCACTACTCCACCACCCTTCCTGTTGACCCTGTCAATGTGGAATAATTTATAGCCTTGTATGTGACATTCAGAAGGCATCTCTTTCAGATTGATCCAGGTCTCTGTTATAGCAATGATATCTATGTTTCCTGCACTTGCAATTAACCTTAGCTCATCTATCTTATTTCTTACACTCCTGCTATTAGTATAGTAGACATTAAGGGAGCTAGTCCCTTGCTGCCCTCTGCTGTCTCCCTTTGTTTGCTGACCTGATGAATGTCTTATACATTTACTGTTTTCAACCCTAGTGTTGCAACCTGACTGTTTCCCACACACACCCATACCTCTATCTTCTAACAGTTTAAAATCCTAGGCATTTCAGCAATGGCCCTCTCGATTGAGTTTGCAAGTGCTACCACCCCAGCCCCAGAGAGATGTACCCCATCCCTTGCATATATATCATGTTTGCCATAAAAGTTGTCCCAATTGTCAATGAATGGGATTGCAAGTTCCTTGCATTATCTGTCTTGCCAGCAATTTACACCAATTGCCCTCATGTATTTATCCAACCTATTTTTAAAACTACACAATGTCTTAGCATCTATGATGGTACTAGAGAGCTTGTTCCACTCACCCACAACTATTACCAAACCAGTGCTTTCCTATATCCTTCTTGAATCTGAATTTTTTCCAGCTTAAAGCCGTTGCTGCGAGTTCTGTTTATGTTAGATATTTTTAGCATGCTATTTATATCCCCTTTATTAATTCCCATTTTCCGTTTAAACACCTCAGTCATATCCCCCCTAATTCTACGCCTTTCTAGAGTGCAGATTCAGGGCCCTCAGTCTTTCCTCATAGGGAAGATTTCTGATACATGGGATCAACTTTGTCATCCTCCTTTGTATGTTTTCCAGTCCATTTATATCCATTCTGTAATACAGTGACCAAAACTGTGCAGCATAATCCAAATGAGGCCTAGCCAAAGATATATAGAGTTGAAGAACAACCTGAGGACTTCTATTATTTATACTTCTAGATATGAAGCCAAGGATTCTGTTAGCTTTATTGTGAACACTAATGTACTGTTGTCTTGGTTTTAGATTACTGCTAACCAGAACTCCCAAATCCTTTTCGCAATCCGTTATATTAAGATCTACATTATTTAGTTTATATGTGGCATGGTTATTTTCCTCTCCAACATTTAGAACTTTGCATTTGTCTATATTAAACTGCATCTGCCACTTCTCCGGCCACTGCACGAGTTTATTTAAATCATCCTGGAGTGCCCTAATGTCCTCATTAGAATGAATTGGACGGCCTATTTTGGTGTCATCAGCAAATCTACTTATGTCACTATTTATCCCCTCATCTATGTCGTTTATGTGGATTGTGAATAACAAGAGGCCGAACACTGATCCCTGTGGAACACCGCTTGTGACGTGCCCCCATTCTGATTTCTCCCTATTTATGCAAACTCTCTGCTGCCTATTCGTCAACCATGCCTCAACCCAGGAAAATATTTCTCCTCCTATTCCGTGTACCTTAAGTTTCCTCAACAACCTCTGATGTGGAACTCTATCGAAAGCCTTACTGAAGTCCATATACACAATATCATATTCAATACCATGATCTACCCCCTCAAATACCTTAGTGAAGAAAGTCAGTAAATTCTTAGACAGGAACGCTCCTTTGTAAAACCGTGTTGAGATTCATTAATCAATCTGTGCCTATCAAGATGGCTACGAATTGCTTCGGCAATTATTGATTCCATAAAATTTCTTACTATGGAGGTAAGGCTTACTGGTCTATAGTTCGAAGCTAGGGATCTGTCACCTGCCTTGTAAATAGGTATTTCATTTGCCATTTTCCATTTATCAGGCACTATGCTAGTTTGCAGTGATATGTTGAAAAGATTAGCCAAAGGCATGCTAAGTTCCTCACTCATAGTTTGGGGGGGGGGTTTCAGTGCTCAGAGTGTTGAACTCATTGTGCTTTAGTAACAAGAACATCTCAATTTTCAGCTACGATACCCGATCTGTAAGTAAACACTACGATGGCATCACAGCGTTCCTTAAGTTACTACATGCTTATTAACAACTCAGGTGGTAGTGTAAACGCCCATAGCACCTTGTCATAACGAATATGCAAATAAAGCAGTCAGCACAGCAGAGTAAGGACGAGGTAAACACAGCAGGAGTAGATTTCTTTATCCTAATATTTACACTCTGTATATTGTTAACGATTAGAGAAGCGAGAGTGAATTGTTGCAATTAAGAATCACTTAAAGCATGAGTAGTGACGACCAGTGTCTGTGGAAGTCTGCCACCCGGCCAGCTGGGCGGAAGTGACGTAACCTTGGTTGAAGTAACCGGCTTCCATGTGACTGGTGAGTTGAAATGGACAATAAGTACAACAGACGGGCCCCAAAGCTGTCATACTTCCAATTACCAGTTCACTGGTCGAGAGGCCATGTCAAATGGTCGTGCGAGGATCGTCTAATAGAATTTAACATACTGAGCGCATGCCACAATGGTAAATTAACACATTCGTCTCTCAACCCTTGAGTGGAGAGGACGTGTGCTGCTGCTGCCCCCTGGAGTTGTCTGGTGGCAGTATTATTTTCACCAACATGGCGCAGGCTCGCCGGCGCAGGGTAAATACAGTCTGCATTGTATTAACCAGTGGAGCTGTAACGGGGCCATCAATGGAGTTGCTTTTGCCTGCAATCATCAGAGATACCTACGGAATAGCCAAAGAGGAGATTTGTGGACTTGCATTGAACGGAACGAAGAGGATTTTTGTAAAATTTAGTTCGGCGACTGTGTATGAGGCAGTTGTGAATAAGTTTCAAGAGGTGGCCATACCAGTTAACCATGCTGTGACGGTGCGGCTGCATGATGTGTCCAGCTATTACACATGGGTTAAGATCAGGAATGTGCCGTTCGAGGCGGATGCATCTGACATCCGGTTCATTATGTGTAAATACGGCACAGTACATACGATCACTGCAGGAAGGTGGTCAGTTGGCCAGTATATGGGGATACCTGAGGGTGCATTCTCTGTCAAGATGACGCTCAGACATCCAATTCCATCGTACGTGGTGATGGAAGATTTCAGGACTCAGGTTTTTGTAACATACGCTGGGCAGCGAAGCACTTGCCGTTTGTGCGGGTCGTATGATCACCTGGCTGCGCAATGTGAAAGAAGACGTGGTGATAGGGACCAGCAGCAACGACGAGATGTGGAGGAAAGGAGAGAGGATCAAGATCAACTGTTTTCGACTCTGCCTCAGCAGAGTTTGACATGGAGTGAGGAGGTTGAGAGGGCCGAAGAAAAGGAGATGGCGGGGGCTACGCGGGGGGACGACATCACTTCCCTGGAAGTTGTACAAGTGCTTGATGAGGTCATCGCGGAAGCGAATGGTAGCGACGCGGAAACTACGATAGTGTCGACGTTTGAGAACATTTTGGATAATGAGAGTCCTTGTCCGGATGTTGGTACAGACCTGGATCATGGGTCTGCAGTTGAGGAGGGCGTGGTGACGCCAACCCAGACTGAAGTGTGTCGTAAGGATGCACAGTTGGTGAGAACTGTGGAGGTGGAGGTTCATCATGGCACTGAGCTGGATGACTTGATGCAGGTCGAGGGTACGACGCGAAAGCGCGCAGCAGTGCTTTCGGATTCCGACGACGTGCTTACGCCCGCACAAAGACCTGGGAAGAAAACATGGGCGGAAGCCATGCGGAGAGGTTCAAGTGGCGCCCAGGGGCAGGGGTTGGGTAAGGGTGGACAGAAAGGGGGGGGGAGGGAAAAGGGTGCAATGAAACGATCAGGTGATAAGTCGGTAGTGTCAAGAGGGAAACCCCCTTTATCGGTTTTAAGTGCCTGACATTGAACATCAATGGCTTGAGGTCTCAGAGAAAGTGTGAGTGGTTTAAGGAATATTTGGTGCGTCATGACGTTGACGTTGTGTTCTTGCAGGAACACAATTATAGACCGGGTTATGAGTTGAAGGTGGATGGGTATAATGTGCATGTTGAGCATGCAGTCAGATTGAAAGGAGGTGTGGCCATTTTGGTGAAAGAAACTAGCCCGTTGGTTGTCAGGCATAGTGAGGGGGGAGAGGGGAGGGTGATTCGCGTGGATGGGTTATGGGGTCAGGTACAGATGACGTTGGTGTGTGTGTATGGCCCAGCAGAGGGAGATGTGAGGATAAAGAATAAATTCGTAAGGGACGTTCTGGTATATTATTTGCGTGGATTGCCGGGGGTTGCTGTGATAGGAGGTGACTGGAACTGTGTGATAAGGAATAAGGATGTTGAACCGAGAGGGGCAGGGCATTGTTTGAGGATATTGGGAGAATTGTTATCCGGGATAGGATTGACAGATGTTGAGGGAGGTGAGGTGGTGGAGCACACATTTATTAAGCGTGGGTATGCGGCTAGGCTCGATCGATTATACGTTCCCAGGACAGTTGTAATACATAGTGTGAGGGTAATGGACGTAGTATTTTCTGATCACAGGGGTGTTTTGGTGGATATAGGTTGGGAGGGGTTGCCGAGAAGGTGTAAGGGGTTTTGGAAGTTGAATGTAAAGTTGTTGCAGCAAGAAGAGTATCAACAGTCATTTGTTCAATTGTGGGAGGAGTTGGTGGCGGAGGCGCCTGGGAATAGTGAATTGGTTAGTTGGTGGGACTCTGTGGCGAAATCTCGTATTAAGGAATTTTATATTCGTAGTGGGAGGGAATATAACAGGTTGAAGTATGGGTACCAATCTTATCTTGAGGGACAGTTGAGAGCTTGCTACGAGCGTGGGAGTGCTAGTCATCCGGTGGATGATATTGAGGGATTAAAGGAGTGTATCAGGGATTTGCAAAATGAAAGATTTGATGGCGCGCGAGTTTTGGGTGGGCTGGAAGAGGTGTTATGGGGTGACAGGCCTTCGGCATGCGTGTTGAGGAAACAGCGTAAGAGAAGAGTGGCGACGGAGATGATGGGATTAACTGTTCATGTGGGGATGGGAGGGTATAGAGAGGGGCAGGTATTAGTAACGACAGAGGGTATGAGTGGTTATCTAGATGCATGGTTTAGGTCATATGCACAAAACGGAGGTATTCGAGATGAGGCTTTAAAGGAAATGGGAGGTTTCGTGCAATGTGAGATTGATGGAATGGATAGGGTAACATTAGAAGGTCCGATCACGGAAAGTGAGATTTCGCACGCTTTGTCTGGTGCAAGTTTAGGTAAGGCGCCAGGTGTAGATGGGTTGCCTAATGATTTTTACGTTAGGAATTGGGAAGTATTGAGAGGATTTTTAGTTAGGTTATTCAATGTAATGAAGGATGATGGGGAAATGGGGGAGCAGCAAAGGACTGCTGTCGTGGTATTAGTTCCGAAAGGTGGACAGACTACAGTAGAGGATTACCGAGCAATATCGCTTATGTGTGGCGATTATAAGTTATTTGCACGAATATTAGGGAATAGAATAAAAAAGGTGATAGGTAACGTAATTGACAGAGGACAATATGGGGTACCAGGTAGGACAATGTATGAAGGGCATGGAGTTCTTAGAAGTTTTATAGAAAAGAGGGGGGAGTTGGGGGGTGGGGGTGTGTTGGCATTGGATTGGAGAGGGATGCGTTATGGAGGTTCATGCGTTGGCAGGGATTCGGGAAGGAAATTATATCTTGGGCAAAAACATTGTATCAGGGAGCATCTATGAGAGTACAGGTTAATGGAAGGCTAGGTGTTAACATTCAGATGGGAAGGGGTTTGCGACAGGGTTGCCCTCTATCGCAAATATTGTTTGCGTGCCTCCAGGATCCCTTTTATAGGGCAGTTAGGTGGAGTATCGCAAGTGGAGGGGTTAGTAATGAACGAGAGGGTTGGCCGGGTATTGTGGGTTATGTGGATGATACAACTGTATTGGTGAGGGATGAGAGGGATTTACACAAGGTAGGAAAGGTGGTAGATGTGTTTGGCGAGGCTACTTGGATGGAAATTAATGTGGCAAAGTCTAAGTATATGGACCTAGGCAATAACGTAAATAGAGATGGGACTGTAGGGCGCGGGTGGAGTGTGGTGGATCAGCTATTGATTTGTGGGATAGTGTACGCTAAGAATGATAGGGTCGCACAAGAGGTAAATTCGATGCGCACCGTGGATGGGGTATTGAAAAGATTGGGTGGTTTGAGGACGGCGCAGCTAACGTTGCATCAGAGGGTCATTGTGACGAACGTGCTGTTGTATAGTAAGATATGGCACGTGGTGGCAGTATACCCGCTGAGGCGGCGAGAGGTGCAACGGTTGCAGCATGGGATTTTCCGATTTATATGGGGATCGGGTTGTGACTGGCTAAGTAGAGGGGTGGTGATGCTTCCCGTTAGCCACGGGGGGCTGGGGCTTATACATTTAGAAAAGCGTATGATGAGTGTGTATCTAAAACGCGGGTATTTGGGGGAGGTGGGGGCGAGGAAAGGGGGGCTAGAAAAACTGCGATTGGATATGCAACGATGGTGGGGGGGTAAGGATTTAATGATTGGTGAGGCCATGTTGAGGGTTTTAATGACGGTGAGGGATCCGAAGCGCCTTAAATTGAGGATTCTTGAGAGGGTGGGGGGTGGGTCTGTGGTGGCGGCAGTTGAGGGGGCATACCCCATGTATGCGTGGGGGAATATCTGGAAATGTTTACGGCAATTGCGTATTAAACCAGGTGTAAAGGAGGTAATGTTTAGGTTTCTACATGGAATCTTGCCGTCTGGTGTTGTGTTATTTAATAGGAGACTAAGGGAGGGTGGGGAGTGCAAAGCGTGTGGATGTTCCGAGACTATTTTTCATGCGGTGTATTTTTGTAATTATTTAGAAGCTGTGAGGGTATGGTTAGGTAGGGTAGTTAGGTTAGTGGGTGGGGAAGGGTTACAGGTGTTAAGGGTGTTAAGTTTAGATATAGGTGGGATGAGTCAGATGGTGGTGAATGTGGTTGTGTATGTGGTCACTGATTTTATTTATACGTCTTCTATGAGGGAGGTGGGTGTGAGGGAGGTGGGTGTGAGGGAGGTGGGTGTGAGGGAGGTGGGTGTGAGGGAGGTGGGTGTGAGGGAGGTGGGTGTGAGGGAGGTGGGTGTGAGGGAGGTGGGTGTGAGGGAGGTGGGTGTGAGGGAGGTGGGTGTGAGGGAGGTGGGTGTGAGGGAGGTGGGTGTGAGGGAGGTGGGTGTGAGGGAAGTGGGTGTGAGGGAAGTGGGTGTGAGGGAGGTGGGTGTGGATGAAAGAATAAAGGTGTTAGAGGTGGGTGTGAGGGAGGTGGGTGTGAGGGAGGTGGGTGTGAGGGAGGTGGGTGTGAGGGAGGTGGGTGTGAGGGAGGTTGGTGTGAGGGAGGTGGGTGTGAGGGAGGTGGGTGTGAGGGAGGTGGGTGTGAGGGAGGTGGGTGTGAGGGAGGTGGGTGTGAGGGAGGTGGGTGTGAGGGAGGTGGGTGTGAGGGAGGTGGGTGTGAGGGAGGTGGGTGTGAGGGAGGTGGGTGTGAGGGAGGTTGGTGTGAGGGAGGTGGGTGTGAGGGAGGTGGGTGTGAGGGCGTCGGGTGTGAGGGAGGTGGGTGTGAGGGAGGTGGGTGTGAGGGAGGTGGGTGTGAGGGAGGTGGGTGTGAGGGAGGTGGGTGTGAGGGAGGTGGGTGTGAGGGAGGTGGGTGTGAGGGAGGTGGGTGTGAGGGAGGTGGGTGTGAGGGAGGTGGGTGTGAGGGAGGTGGGTGTGAGGGAGGTGGGTGTGAGGGAGGTGGGTGTGAGGGAGGTGGGTGTGAGGGAGGTGGGTGTGAGGGAGGTGGGTGTGAATGAAAGAATAAAGGTGTTAGCGGCCACCATTTATAGAACTAAGTGTTGCAATAGGGATCTTTATGGGGGAAGGTGGGAGACAGAGTTTACTGAGGGATACCGGAGTTTTAAGTTAAAGGATTTATGGGTAGCGACGGGCTAGTTTCTTGAGCGGAGATGTGTGGATGGCTTTTAAAGTGTGTGACTGGATTTGCACTGATACATTTATGCTTATCCTGAGTAGTGCGTGTGGTGTGGGTGGTGTTTTTACACATGTGTTCCCTTTATGTTGTGAAGATTTTGGATGGTATATGTACGTAATGTATTGGAGCACTACATCATTGTGTGTATACAAGGTGAAAGAAAAGGTAGAATCTTAAAGTTTTTATGTGTGTGAGAATGACTGTTCGTTATTGTGAGAGTGCCTTCAAAGATGTTATAGAAAGCCATATGACTGTATCGAATATGCTGTGATACAAAGTCCGGGGTTTCCCTTCTTGTAGGATGCATTCTGTAAGACACAATTTCTGTATATCAGAAGGTTCGAAGTTTACATAGCTGTAATGAGTAACGTGGTACAGTTTTATATTATGCGAGATTGTATTTTGGTACATAAGGCCTAACATATAATGTTTCAGCGGCCTGGTTAAGATTATATAGTACATGTTGTGTAACACTGTATGTGTAGGGTAGTGTTAAATATTTTAAGTACACGCTGTTGTTTTCCCTTTGCTATTTTATTGTTTAAAGTCACATATAAGAGTATATGTAAGGTAATATAAAAATGTATATTGATTTTGTGTAAATACGCAATTTCAGATGACTTTGTTGGATCAGGTGTGCATATGAGTTCAAGTAGCGGTGTATATTATGTACTAATACTGGTATAGGGTATATAGTGTATGAAGAAGTCTTGGGTGGATTGCACCCGTGTTGAGATATAGAGTATATTATCCTTGTATGCTAGGCAAAGTTTTCATAATTGTTACTTAGAGTAAGTAGTATCCTGCGCTCTTATAGTATGTCATTGTTTTGTAGGTATTTGATGGGGGGGGTACATTTTACTTCCAGAGCACATATGTAAGACTTTATAAATGTACCTTTGGTGGGGGGTGGATGTATAGGTTTTAATGGTATGTGGTGAGGTTTTTACCTTTAAGAATTGTTTTGTATATAAAACTTGGCATAAGATGTTGTTGGTACACCTGTGCGAAGTTTCTTTTTCTTTTTTGATTGTGTATACGTATGTTGTACTTTAATTTTGTTGTTACATGTTGATTGGTTTCGTAACATGTTTGTTTACACGTATAATGTATACTGTATTTTAAATACAAAAAAAAAGTATAGAGGATGAGGGACAGTTTGTGTCAGCACAAAGTTAAATGTTTATGTGTATTTTGACAATGTAATTTATAATTCTGGGTAAGAACTGATACTATGTTCTTTTATTTATTTAATGTATTGTATTGTTTTAAATAAAATATAAAAAAAAAAAAAATGGTAAATTAACCATTATTCTTAAAGAAAAATAGTTAAAACTGACACGATAGACATGTATAAAATACCTGGTTGCACAGGTATTCATAACTGCAAAACTGATCAAGAGGGAGCTGGCACTGCAATATAATATTTTACTGGGATGCAATGTTTAGCTTTAACATTTACCAGAGATGAACACTGAATACTTATTTGCTCACTATACAACTATAAAACATAAGTGTCCTTATTGCACTAGGTTCTCTCTGTATAACTCCACAGACCAACCTTCAGGGATGGCCTCAAGGATCTAATCATAAATAAAAAACTAAACAAGTATCATCTGTTAACTGCTGGTGATTCCAATATTAATCTCATACAAGCAGAGGACTCAAATAGCGGGCTTCCTTAACACGTATAATTACCTTCTACTGCCCTTAATAACGCATTACTGAGTCATCTGCATCTTCCCCCTGACTATTTTTGAACAAATATAACTATATAAGCTGGCATAATCACTGACATAACTAATGATCATTACCTAAACTTCTGAAAAAACAAACATAACCAAACTATCCAAGGACACGTACAACATTCATTCAATAATCAACATTGACGGAATTCAGTAGTAATGATATTCCATCATGTGTCCAGAGCTTTCCACAGAAAATTCATTGCCTCTATATGAAAATTGTTAAGTGAATACAGATACAACTAATGTGACATTTTATTGTGGCAATTTCTTGTGCTCCAGGTTTGTGAAGTGATTATAACAAAGTTCCTGGAGAACAAAACATTACCACAGTATATGTCACATTAGTTACATCTATGTCCATTTACCTAACATTTCATCGGTAAATCAGCCATTAATAATTGTCCCTGAAAAAAAAAACACCGAACAGCTCACAGCCAAGACACTAGATGCCCCTGGGATAATCAGGAGCATCCTCAGATATACTAACAAAAAGTGTACCTAGGAAAAATAATATAGAATGTGTAATTCCCAGGGAACTAAGAAAATATTCATTAACACTTACCATGCTTATAAAAAGTCTAAACTATTATATTATGGAAACAGTTTCGAAGAACCAGAAAGCAATATCAGACATCCTTGGAAGAACTCTCAAATTCTAGGCTAGCGAAAAATTTCCAAGAGAAAATAAATTGCACTGACCAGACCAAACGAACCTCCCATTCATACTGCTGATACAGTAAATAAACTTAACGACTTCTTCTCAGCCACAGGGACTAACCTCGCCAGCAAAATCGCAAACTTCACTGCTCAGGTTTGTGATTACCTCAGTAACAGTTACGAATGCTCCCTCTTCCTGTCTCTGACAACTCATACTTCAGTAAGAAACACAATCAAATAAGATGGGTAATAAAACAAGTAATCCAACATAACCTATCATTGTAACTGTTTAAAAAATATCTTTAAACCCAAATTATACCCCAATGTACTTAAGTTTGCATGATTTACCCCAGTCCATAAAGATGGAGAACCATCTGATGTTTACAACTACAACGTCTTTTTACTATCGAAAATCTTTAAATAAGATAATAGATTAACGAATATATGGATTTACACTAAATATAATATTCTTAACCCTTGCGTACTTGCCCTGATGCCAAGATAAATTACTTATGATGTTATCGTCAAGATGCTAGACTATCTGTTCAGCACTTGAAATTAATAAATATTCTATGGGCATCTTTACTGAGCTAAGATAATCTCTTGACATTATAGACAACAATATCTTCATGATGAAATTAGAACATTATGGAATCAGAGGCCAACCTCTTACTTTCATGAAGTCCTGCCTGATAGACAGACGGCAACAACTGGCTGTCAGTGTCACTACCTAATCTACCCAAATATCAACCCAGGGTACCACAGGGCACCCCTGCGTTGATAGTTTTATTTGCAGATGACAACATTCTTCACATATAATCCTGATATTCAATTGTCCTCAACAGTAAGTCAATAACGAGTTCGCAAAGAATTCTACATGGATGACCACCAACAAACTTACTCGCAATATTGACAAGACTACATATTGTTTGGGAATAAAGCTAAACAAAATATATACTCAGTTTAGCGTAAAAAGTCTATGTATGCACCTTGACTACAGACTGAAATTCAACACATTTCCAAAATATCCAAAACTGTGGACATTCTATCAAAACTACGGTGTGTTCCTCAAAGAACATTACTCACTCTGTACTACTAAGAAATCTCTCTCTGCCTCACTTATGGTATCTGTGCTCGGGGATTCATAACACTACACCTAAAATCTATTGTGACTCAGATGAAATCAACTGTTAGAATAATCATCCATACTGGTTACAGACAACACATCCCTACTATACAAAGGTCTTAATCCACTCACTTTACAAAACATTCACACCTACTTCTGTTACGAATACAGGTCAAGTCCGGTGGTCCTGTACACCGGGTCGTAAACGAGTAAGATATTTAACTAGCAGTGTAAGTACAAAGCAAAATACAACAGAAATTTGCAGTATATACAGCGAGAATTTACAACAAGGAAACCGCAAGCAAGATATATGGTGAGAACAGTGTCTCTTGGACATATCTCGCATTTTCTCGACAGTAGAGGTTGCAAGATTCTATACGAAGCACAAGTACACTCACACCTTGAGTATGCTCCACTTTCTTGAACTGCCTGGCCTCCGTCTCATCTGAGACTTCTTGATAGAAAAGAGAACAGATCAAGGCAGCTTATCTCTCCTCCAGACCCAGCCTGGATAGATCTGTCATTTCAACAGAGCCTTCAACACAGGAGGGATGTGAGCGGCCTTACTGTTACGTAGGAGACCAATATTGTTAAAGTACTACACTTAGCTCCACTCGGAGAACAGCAGGAATTGAGGTGCCGCACTACATGACAGGTAGCAAGCAGCAGCTACACTCCAGAACATCGCTTCATCTGAAATCATTTATTCCTAGGATGACCCAATGAAATAGCTGGCCCACAGATGGCTCCAGGTCCTTATATGTCTCATAATAAAAAGGTCTTTAAATGAGCTGATGTAGTTAACAACTCTTAGCTTGTAAAAGAAGAACCTTAACCAAGCCTTGTAAAGCCCTGTGTAAACAAAACAAGAAAGTCGTCGACCAGAGTAGAAGGAAGTCTGGCTATTCTGCTCCACGAGTACAAGGCAAGACGTCTCTTCACAGAAAAGGTGGGCTCTCTCATGATCGGTTGAACCCGCAATTAGCATAGCAGTGGGGCCCCTTACTGCTGTACTCTTAACTACAGGTTCACTTGTTATGTACTCTTCACATGCCACAACTACTATGCAGTCAATATATATAATATATACACACACACACACACTTAGTATGTACTTCAACCCAGCGCAGCATCTCTCCCTGGAGAGCTGCAGTACAACACAGGTACAATACAAGAAAGAAGTACCTCTTTGAGTATCACGTGTTCAACTCAACCCATCCAAGAACTCCATGCTAATCAGGTGCTCTAAAATTTGGTATTCCTCTCAAAAAAAGCACTTCCTTCATTTGACCAAGATTCTTTATTGACTAATTTTGTTTAAATCCAATGTATCAATATCAACCCTGTTTATCTAAAGCAGGGGTCTCCAAATTGTGGCCCGGGGGCCATATGCGGCCCACCACAAAATTTTATACCACCCACAGCAACTTGAAATATTTATAAATAGTAAAACTAATAAACTTTTATTTTCAGTCACTTACAGTTAAGTATTTTGTTGCTTGTAACAATGGCAAAATTTGTTCAAAGTTTAGTTCTAATATTATAATTTTTCGGATATACCTTCAGTTATGGTAAGAACACTGTAGAGTGTCGTCTGTTTAATGAAGAATGGGGCGAAACGTTCTTCTTTGTGCAAGCAGGTGATAAAGCCTCGTGCGTCGTATACCACGATAATGTTGCACTTTTAAAGGAATACAATGTACGTCGGCACTATGAGACTGAATATAAATCAAGTTATTTCCAATTCACAGCGTTCCGGAAAAACAATCTATGCAATGCATGTTGCTCTCCCATCAATTTTTTTTTACGCAGTATTCATCTGTGGCGTCGACAATGAATTTAATATCACACAAGGTTAGGTTAGGTAAGGTTTGTCAGGAAACGAGAAAAGTGTTTCCTGACGCTGGTTTTAGTCATATAATGACCCGCCACTGGAGCTTTTGGTCATCTGACCGAGGGCTTCCGCTGGCTTACCCGTCCACCCCTTTAAAAATTAATGGCTATTATTGTAGCCATTCACATAAGAACTAGCATCAATGCATAGCATACACAGTATTGGAACCGGAGAAGACATCTTCCAACAACTGCAAAAGAACTATTAAAATGTAACCTCGAGTGGAATGAACTGCAATGCGTAACAGTTGGAGGAAAGACCAACGATGTCAATAGCTACTCTTTCAAAGGGTACCGTAAAGACTGGCATTTTGACCATGGTGGATTCTCAAAGCTTACGTTTCTGCATTGCATTATCCATCAACAAGTACTGTGCGAAAAATATGTGGACATGTCTTGCGTTCTAAAACCTGGTTTCAACATTGCATTTCATTCGATCTCACGGGCTTAGTCATCGCCAGTTTCGTGGTTTTCTGAAAGACTGATTCTGTGTTCGTTGATTTGCCTTATTATACAGCAGTTTGATGGCTTAGTTGTGGGAAGGTTCCAGCACGGTTCTTTCAGCCCAGAAAGGAAATTTATTTCTCACAGAGAAGAATCGACCAGAACCACTTTCATCAAACGCTGACTTGCTTGGGAAATTGCCTTTTTTTTTGCAGACGTGACAAATCATATGAATCAATTGAATCTGAAGTTGCAAGGTGAAACAAATTTGATTTATGATCTATTTACGCATGTCAAGGCATTAAGGGCAAAATTGGTGTTATTTGAACGACGAGTGAAAGTTCCTAACTCGGATCATTTCTCATGTTGTGAAAATTTTCATGAAGAAAGATAAGCAGAATTTACTTCATTTGAAAAAGAAATCATTAATAACTTGCAAAAACAACTTCAGAAACGATTTTCTGTTCTTGACGGTAAAATAGATGAAAAAAAGACGTTTCAAAAGTCTTTTGATTAGAGTACTGAAACATTCCCAGATCAGTTTCAAATGGAAATTATCGATCTCCAATCAGATGACATGCTGAAAGTATAAATGAAATACAATCCAATTACATAAATCTTTACAGCCTAAACTGCTTCCAAATTTGAATTCGTATCAGTTTGTGGTACAACGTACCTTCGTGGACAAACATTTTCCAAAATGAAGTATGTTAATATCGCACAAATTTATCTGATGAACATTTGAAGTCCATTCTAATAATTGGCTCAAATTTGAAACCTCAGTTCAGCAATATTTTAAAATTAAAAAAAAAATCAGTTCTATCATTCCCGTTAATCTTGTGCAAATTAAATTTTGTGTCAGCTTTCCTCATCTTCAGTTCAGTAACTGATTATACTGTCAGAACACTGGCTAATGTTCAACATTTTTACTCACAATACATCATTTCTCAGTTCAAGCACTGTATTGTTTCTTCGTGATTGTCATATTATTCCTTTGTTTTGAAACATGTCATTCTGTTTCCTAAAAGAATACAAATATAACTTTTTCATTCATTTATATTTATAAGACTGATTTTTTCTATAGCCTGCGAAAATGTGTAAAATATACGATGTGGCCCTCATAGTGAAAAGTTTGGAGACCTATGATTTACATTATATTAACGTTCATATTGTTCTCACTTTCACTGATGTTCCACGTAAGTCATATCCACTACACAGTAAATCAACTATTCGTGTATCAATTATATTATAATAATAGGTATCGCCAAAGGGGTTCCTTTAAGAAGTCGCCTGTTATTTTTTTCCACCTAATTTTGTATACTATTTTTCATTTAACTCGAGAATGCCTCGTCCGGTTGGTTTCAGATTTTTAATATTTATGTATGGTAATGAGGACCATGTACTAGGAACATTGTGCATGTTTAAGTGCCCTATGGCCTAATTATTGAGCCCATTTCCAGTTTACTGCAATGACCTTGATCCACCGCAAGGACTGGTCGTGGAGTGGACCAAAGATTTGACCCCCGGAATACCCTGCAGGTATTCTTCAAATATAGACCGATAATTACCTCCACTGGCTCAGTCACCTACAAACTGTCCAAATGGATAGTCGATTTATTATAAATAAGCTCTAAACCCACAAGGGTCAGTAGATATATTGAACCCAACTGTATTCAAAGTTTCTATTGTTAAGAGTAATACTGGTTTGTTAGAGAAATTCAGTACCATGGCTGACTTAAATGATTACAATACGGTTAGTTTTGATTTACCATTGCCTGTCTCAACAATCATCGAGGTTATTAAACCTTTCCTTTTTTATGCAAAGTTTACATGTAATATCGAGTTTTGCACTCAGAAGTTTAGTATGGCAATGGGAAATCCTCTCTTCCAAGTCCTTAACAATTTATACACAGATTTTATATTAAGCCAGAGTGCTGGAAATAATTTTTTTTTTTATCTGCATTAATGTTATTCCTAGCAGTGTGTTCCTCTAACATTTTTCATCTTTCCTTCATGCCTCTATGTTATTGACTGATAATCTTCTGAAGAAGTTTGCAGTCTCCTTTGTCTCAAAATTTAAATTTATTCTAGCAGTAGTCTTACCGTTATCACCTGCTGTTCTGTCTATTTTCATAATTGATTTTCTTCTATCTCTTGGTTTATCTTTATACTCTAGCCTTTTTATGTTGTCATAACTTATGTTAACTTTAGCCGAGATATTCTGCGTTAGCTGCTTCTTTTGCTTTAATTCTACCTTTTGCCCAGTTATACCAGCATAACTGTCTTCTATATTAGTTTTGTTCTCTGAGAAACATTTTTTTTCTTCTCTGTCATCCTTATTTTCTTTTTTACCAATTCCTGCATATACTCACCTAGTTGTACACTGCAAATTGTAGCTACAGAGGTCGAGTCGTAGTTCCAGAACCTGATTCTTTACCTGACACTTGTTGGATTTACCATTATTGTGGGCCCTGTCATACCTATTCTTAAACCTATGCATAGAGCCTATCTTCATCACTTTCTCGTTCAAGTCATTTCACTTCCTGACCATCATAAGACAGATGAAATACTACCTATGATTTAACTTATTTTATTTGCTTATAACTCTGCCTTCGTGTACCGGTTGCCTACCTCTCAAACATATTATTCTTGTCCACCGTGTCAAATCCTCTGGATATTTTCTATCTCACTGAAGTGTCTCTCCCTAGTTTTTTTTCTCTAATGTCGTCGATTCAGTTCTTTTAGTCTCTCCTGAAAGGTTAATACTTGGCTTTGGGTTTAATTCTACTACTTAATTCTTCTCTTAGGCTCTGAGCATGATTTTCCAGGTGAGTTTCATGCTTGTGGTGCATGCTTCAAGGTGCTCACATCATTTGTCTCGTATTGGACCGTAAATAGCTGTTTATTGTGGTTTCTGAAAGCTACTCTTTAATTTCTAAAATGGGAATTCGTTGCAGATGATATTTGGCTCGAGTGTGTGCCTGGCGACGTGCTCGGTACTATGCTCATCTCTAGGTTTTTATTTGAGTGAGGTTTGCAGCCTCTGATCCAAGTTTTCATAACATTGCATTTGCTGGGGTTGAATTTAAGCAACTTCTCGTTCGTCCAGTTTTTGGAGTTTAAGTTCTACCTGTAGACTTTATATGTAGCCATCGGTTTTTATTCTTCTAATTAAATTTACATCATAAATTAACATGCATACAATTGACTAACTCTTCTGGTATGTCAGTCACAAACACCATAAACAGTACTGTTGCTGATACCAATTCTTTTAGAATTCCGTATTTTACATTTTCCCATTCTAACATTTCTTTTTACACATTCACTCTTTGTGGCTCTTCTGTAAGGTACTGTTGGATCTTTGTAACTCTTTCCTTGTTGATCCGGCCTCTGGTCTTGAGAGGGGAAATATCAAATCCTTTCTTGCAGCCCAAGAAGATGTATTTCACCCTTCTCTCTCTCTCTCTCTCTCTCTCTCTCTCTCTCTCTCTCTCTCTCTCTCTCTCTCCCCCAGTGCTCCGCTACTCTCCTAATTATCTTCTCCACTGTCTTAAATAGTATGCATGTCAGTGATAGTTGTCTGTAGTTTAACGATTCCTGTGACTTATTTAACGTCTTGCCTCATATCAATTTATTTTGTGTGTGTGTGTGTGTGTGTGTGTGTGTGTGTGTGTGTGTGTGTGTGTGTGTGTGTGTGTGTGTGTGTGTGTGTGTGTGTGTGTGTGTGTGTGTGTGTGTGTGTAAAAGTTATGGAAGATAACCGAGACTTATATTTTCATTCATTTTCACTTTCTGGACTAATTCTCATATTCTCTGCTCAGACGTTGTGCTGAGCGGTTGTCAGCTGTTGCTCCTCAGTCCCGACACCTGGTGGAGGAGTGTTTACAACATCAACAACAATGGCGACTGCGTTTCGCCGCCGTGTTAATACTATTTGTATTCAACTAACGCAGGGATCTATCACCGGCGAATCAGTAAATGTGTTACTGCCAGCAATCATTCGTGATACATATGGCATTCAACGTGAATCCTTGTGTGGCGTCGCCTTGAATGGAACTACACGGATCTTCGTCAAGTTTTGTGACACTCAGATGTACGAGAAGATTGTGACCCAGTACCAGGATATAAGTAAGCAAGTCACCCCAGCAGTTTCTGTCCAGTTGCATGACGTTTCACGATACTATACGTGGGTACGTGTGAGAAACGTGCCTTTTGAGGCCAATGAAGTTGATATACGTGACGTTTTTGAACGTTATGGGAAGATCCACCTGGTCACCATGGGTAGGTGGTCTGATGGCCACTATAATGGCCTTCAGGAGGGGTCATTTATGTTGAAAATGTCCCTGCGTCAGCCGATTCCTTCGTACGTTCAACTGGAGGAGGTGTACGTTACGTACCCTGGACAGAGAAGAACTTGCCGCCTCTGCGGCGCTCTGGATCACATAGCGGCTCAGTGTGTCCAGCGCCAGCCGCCATCGGGGCGTGGTCGTCGACCTGACGGTGAGGTACCCCGTCAGCCTCTGGAAGAGGAGGTTGTCGAGACCTCGCCGCGTATGACATCATGGAGTGCTGAAGTTGATAGGGCCATGCTACTAGAGTCATCTTGTGTGACTCTACCTGGGACTGCCTCCCTTGACGAGGTGGAACATGTGAACAGTGAAATCCCTCTAGCAAGAGAGGCAGGTGAGATGGAAGCCGACATTGTATCTGCGTTAAGTGATCTATTAGCATCGCATGAGTCTGATTCTGTGTTGTGTTCTGATGGGGGGAAATTATGTGCAGATGATGCTGATCAGATAACTAAAGTGAGAGATTTGGAGAGTTCGAGTTTTCATACTGTTGAGGCAGAAATTCACAAGGAGAACACTCCAAGTACTGACATGTCTGAAGATGCTGTTTCTAGGAAGCGTGCGGCTACCCCGTCCGACTCCGATGATGTCTTGACCCCTGGACAACGTTCAGGGAAGAAGACGTGGTCGGAAATCACGGGTGGGGGGAGGTCGCGCGAGTCCAGGACAGCAGGTAATATCACGGGGATTGCCAAAGGTGCGGGAAGTGCCTTGGGTGCTTGCCGGCGCAAAGACAAAAAGGGAGTGGTAGCCCCTAGAGGAAAGCCACCTTTAACACAGTTAGGTGTGTAACTATTAATGTTAATGGTTTGAAATCTGTCAGAAAGTGTGTGCAGGTGCGTGAGTGGTTGAATCGTTTTGCAGTGGATGTGTGTTTTTTGCAAGAACATAACCATAAAGTAGGAAGTTTGTTTGAGATGGATGGTTATGACATTTATGTGACTCACTCCAGGCGTCTGAAAGGTGGAGTGGCTGTGTTGATAAAAGCGACCAGCCCGTTTGTGCTGAGACATTGGGAGGAAGGAGGGGAGGGTCGCGTGGTGAGAGTCGTGGGGGACTGGGGTAGTAGAAGAGTTGGTTTTGTAGGGGTATATGGGCCGGCTGAACATGATGTTAATATTAAAAATACTTTTGTTAGAGATGTCTTGGTATATTATTTGAGGTCCCTGCCAGAAATTACAGTGGTAGGTGGTGACGAATTGTGTAGTGCGCCGTAAAGATGTTGAACCGAGGGGGGCGGGGTTCTGTTCGCTTGTTTTGGGCGACTTGTTGTCTGGTTTGGGGTTGGTTGATGTACGCGGAGGACGTGACTTTGGGATTGAGCATACTTTTGTGCGTAGGGGCTATGCAGCATGTTTAGATAGGGTGTATGTGTCTCGGCGGGTGGTTGTAACCAATGTGCATGTATTGAATGTCTTTTTCTCCGATCTCCAGGGAGTTTTTGTGGAGCTCGACTGGGGAGGTCTCCCGCATCGTTTTAAGGGATACTGGAAACTGAATACGCGGATGCTACAAAGTGTGGGTGATAGGGAATTATTCGAGGACTTCTGGGCGTCTATGGGAGTAGACTCCTGGGAGGGATGGGATTTAGTACGACAGTGGGATGAGGTTGTGAAGCCTCGAATTAAGGATTTTTATGTGAATCGGTGTAAGGAGGCCACTCGCTTGGAGTATGGTTTTCAGAGGTATCTGGAGGGTCATCTACGACAATGTTATGCACAGGGAGAGGCATCTGGGGTTTACCCAGTGGATGAGATCGATGCTATTAAAGAACAAATCCAAGTATTGAAAAATAAGGTTTTCGATGGGGCGTGCATTTCGAGTGGGGTGGAGGAGGCTTTGTGGGGTGACAAGCCGTCTGCTTGTGTCTTACAAAGTCAGACACAAAGGCGAAAAGCGACTGAAATTGTGAGTTTAGTGGTGCAGGATGAAGTTGATGGGTATAGTGAGGGACAGGTCTTAACAACAACTGAGGGGATAAGTTTTTATGTCGATACTTGGAGTAAGATCCAGATGCAAAGTAAAGACGTGAGTGAGCATGCGATACAGGATTTGGGGAGAGGCGTACGCTGCGAGTTAAATGATTATGATCGCCTTCTCATGGGTGGGCCTATATCTGAGGCAGAGGTGTGGGAGGCACTACAAGGAATGAGTAAGGGGAAGGCTCCAGGCATTGATGGCATCCCTTGAGAATTTTATATCAAACATTGGGAGGTAATACAGACTTTTATGGTTCATTTACTCAATGCAATGAAGGAGGGAGGGGGTTAGGTCTGTCTCAGCGTATGGCGGTGTTGGTCTTAGTTAGGAAATGTGATGTGCCGTTAGCGATTAAGGACTACCGTCCCATATCGTTGATGTGTAGTGACTATAAACTATATGCGAAAATATTGATGAATAGAATTAAGAAAGTGTTTGATAAGGTAATCCATAAGAGTCAGTTTGGTGTGCCAGGTAGGTCAATGTATGATGGTCATGGGAATATCAGGGAGTTTGTTGAGGAATGCGGGGTGAGGGGTGGGGGTGGTGTTTTGGCTTTAGACTGGCGAGCCGCTTTTGATAGTGTGGAAAGAGAGGTTCTGTGGAAATTTATGAGATGGAAGGGTTTTGGAAATGAGGTCATCATGTGGGCCCGTTCGTTGTACAATGGAGCGGGTTTTAAAGTACAAATTAATGGCAAGTTAGGTGTTTTTGTACACATGAGCAGGGGCATTCGTCAGGGATGCCCCATGTCTCAAATGTTTTTTGCATGTATGCAGGACCCTTTTTACTGGGCTGTTTGTGGGCGGGGAATAGAGACATCGTGGGGTCCGAGTAGTGGTCGACCAACCCTTGTGGGTTATGTTGATGATACTACTGTGTTATTACGTTCACGGGAGCAATTGGGTTTTGTTGGGAGACTTGTTGACATATTTGGCAAGGCTACGGGGATGTGTGTTAATAGAGAAAAATCGAAAATTATGGAGTTGGGGGAGTGGGTGGGGTATCGGGTGGATGCAGAGGGGTGGACTGTGGTTGATCGTATCACTATATGTGGTATTCATTATATGCGGGAGGTCGATCAGATGAGGGCGTGCAATTCGGGGAGGGTTGTATATAGTGTCTTGGGGCGCTTAAATAGTCTACGGCCGCGACATTTAACCCTGCATCAGAGGGCGGTGGTCATTAATGTCCTGCTTTATAGCAAAGTATGGCACGTTGCTGCACTGTATCCTCTGTTGCAGGGGGACATCAAACGTCTTTTGCATAGAATTTATCGATTTTTGTGGGGTTCAGGATGCGATTGGCTCACAAGAGCGGTGGTGGAGACACCACTGCATCAGGGGGGGTTGGGTCTCATTCCTCTAGAGGCTCGTGTCATGGCATGTTACGTGAAGCGTCTTTTTCTCCGACTGGGTGGGATGCATGGCGGGTTAAGCGAATTGTATCACGACCTGCGCAGGTGGTGGAGAGGGAGGAATTTAATTTGGTGCGACGCGATGCTTCGCATATTATTGAACATGAGGGACGTGCACTATGTAAAATTATGTACCTTAGAAAGGGCGGGTAGGGAGGTAGTCGTGGTGCGAGTTGAAGGAATGTATCCCATGTATGCGTGGGGTGATATATGGAGGCGAGTTCAACAGTTGCGTCTGCCTGCTCAAGTACGGGAAGTGGTTTTTAAACTTTTACATGGAATCTTGCCGTCTGGGGTGGTGTTGTATAATAGGCGTTTAGAGGAAGACTGGGGTTGTCCGGCGTGCGGGATGGAGGAATCTGCTTTTCATGTTGTGTATTTCTGTGAGACTTTAGGTATGGTACGAGAGTGGTTCAGTAGGGTTTTGCTTTTGGTAGGGGGGGGGGAGGTTTGTCGGTACTCCGGGCGTTGAGTTTTGATGTAGGTGGGGTTGACTTGCGTGTACAACGTGCGGTGTCGTATGTTGTGGCCGATTATATTTTCGTGTCATGGGCTATGAGGCACGTTGATGGTAACAGTAGAATTAGGGTGTTAGCAGGGACGATTTATAGGACAAAATGTCGAAATAGGTTGGTATATGAGGGGAGATGGGAGAGAGACTTCCCGCCTGAATATAAAGCCTTGGAGTTACGAGATTTGAGATAGTTGTGAGTGTTCAGTGGGTAATCTAACGGGCTGGTCAGCTGTGACTAATTGTGTTTGTCAAGTGCGTGAATGTTTTGTGTTCTCAGAGTTTATGTGCGTCTCCTATGTAACGGTGATGACGAAATATCTTACGTGCTTTGTATATACAACTTTTAGGAATGTTTCTCGTCTTTTATGCCTCAATTACAAGTCATTGGTGTACTTTTTGTATATGGTGTGCTTCCTAGCACAGTTGAAACGTTTTTCTTATTTCCGTTTATTTCCTTTATGCCGTGTCCATGTGCTTTTCAATAATATATGTATATATGCAAGTTTTCGTTTTCCTGTAAGCTGTGATGGAGCTTGAACTATATGTGGAGGTAGTATTTTTCAATGTGTGCATCTTGTCAGTGTATAAGTTCACTTATAGCTGCTGGCATTTGTGTTTTATTGAGATGTCAAATATCACAGTGTATTTTCGTTTTGTTATATTAGATATTGTCATTGTAGTGAATGGTAGCGTCATCCTGATCCACCTTTGAACTGTAGTGCCTATTCTTAGTCCATGATAATAACCCCGTGGTAGTCGCCCAAATTAACGTATTGTTGTGCACTTTAAGGCACCTGAGTTCTTAGATTAAGTCTTGGATACGTTGTGTGTTGGCAGGCGGAAGCCACGCCTAGTAATATGCCAGATGAAGTATCCCGTTGTATAATACGTGATTGCTTGTGTATGTGTGTAATTCTGTGTGCTTGTTTTGTCACATTGTTTATTTGTATAGTGTTTATTTTCCTGTGTTTTGACTTTATTATTTATTTATATAAGAATCTAGTTAGTGCCTGGTATCTCGTTGACATATTATTTTATGCACCCATAACTATTTTGTACCTGAGTTTTCAATAAAAAAAAAAATTCTTATTGTATAGGGGTTAATTTTGGGAAGAGCATGTACTTGTTTTTAACTGAGATTGTGATGTAGGTCATTACTCTTGTCATATGTCAGTCACAGTATGTTAACTATACAAATCTGAAAGGTTTATATAATTTATATTTTATATAGTTTATATAGTTATAGTTTATATTGTTTATATTATAGTAGTATGTTATATGGAAAATTTGGTGAATGTATATGAGTAACCTTTTTTATGTCCATTACAATGTGTTGTTAAAACTTGTTAGTGTATGTTGTGTAGGATTGAGGATCCTACTGTACCCATTTTATATCTTTATTTAATATTAAGCTGTAAAGTTTTTTAAATAAAATATAAAAAAAAAAAAAAAAAAAATTCTCATGAGAAACTGCATTAATTAAATAACTATTGTTGTATTCTCTTTTCTACTACCTTGGCTGTTATTTATACGTGAAACATTTTCAGTCCTCACTAGTGAGGACTGAAGGTCAGTGGTCAGTACGCTGAGGTCAGTGGTCACGTGTGGTCATACCTGCTTAAGCTCTTGGGAGTTAGCGTGGGATGTTACCAAGCACCATGGCTTGTTGTAGTGTTTTAGAATCTCAGGCTCAAATGTTGGAGATTCTACTTCTTCAGGAGGAAAATAGGAGGCTGAAGCTTCGCACAGATGAGTTTGGGAGTGTGAGAAGGATTTATCTGGTAAGGAGGAAATGGTCACCAGCAGTGATAGTGGCAGCTGCTTTAAGTGGTAAGTGGTTCACAGTTCATGATGAAGGAAGATGAGAGTTCATAGAGAAGATGTGAAGGTAGGAAATCGATTTTCTGTTCTCCAAGACGAGTGTACTTCAGTGGTTAGTGAGGTTGAAGGTACCACTGATTCCCCTGCTAATCAAGGTAAGAATATTTTAATAGTAGGCGATTCTCAGGTAAGATATATGGACTGTGCATTTTGTAACAGAGACAGAAAGGTCAGACAGAGAGTGTCTTCCTGGAGCTGGTGTTGGTGACATAGTCAGCAGGTTGGATAATATTATGGCAGGTAATGGGAACAAGCCCATTATCTGTCTTAGTGCTGGGGGTAATGACATTGGGAAGGGCAGGAGAGAGGAGCTGCTAGATAAGTACAGGTCAGCCATAGAAGTAGTTAGGTCTAAGGGAGAGATCCCAGTCATATGTAGCATCTTGCCTAGAAAGGGAGTGGGCAATGAATGGATGTCTAGGGCAATTGGTATAAATTGCTGGCTAGACAGGTACTGCAAGGAACTTGCAATCCCATTCATTGATAACTGGGACCTATTCTTTGACAAACGTGATAAGTATGCAAGGGATGGGGTTCATCTCTCTGAGGATGGAGTGGTTGCATTAGAGGTATGGGTGTTTGAGGGAAACAATCAGGCTGCAGCATTAGGGTTAAAAGCAGCAGTTATTACTGGGATACCTCAGGGATATGTTTAAAAGACAATATTCAAAATAAAGTTGCTAGTAATGGCAAATCAAGTGAACAACAAACAAAGAAATAGTGGAGGGAAACGAGTGACTAGCTCCCCTAAGGTTTACTATACAAATAGTAAGAGTCTAAGAAATAAGATAGATGAGCTAAGATTACTTGCAAGTGTAGGTAATATAAATATTACTGGTATAACAGAGACCTGGTTCAACCTGAAAGATAGAGAAATGCCTTCTGAATGCATCATACAGGATTGTAAACTATTCCACACTGATAGGGTCAACAGGAAGGGTGGTGGGGTGGCGATGTTTGTCAGAAAAAATTTAAATTTTTGTCTTAGACAAGATATAAGATTAGAAACATCGAACACACAATCTGTTTGGCTACAGTTTCTCGATAGACGTGACAAATTAATTTTGGGTGTGATTTATAGGCCCCGAACCTTGATAGGGAGGACAGCAAGCTGTTATGGGACGAAATTCATAAGGCATCTAGATATGAAAATGTTGTGATAATCAGAGATTTTAACTTTAGACAAATTGATTGGAACAATATGACAGGAAATCTTGAGTCTAGTAACTTTCTTGATACGGTTCAGGATTGCTTTTTAGAATAGGTTGTGACAGAACCAACTAGAGGAAACAATCTGCTTAACTTGGTTCTTGCCAACAAAGATTCACTAATTAATAATCTTGAGGTTAATGATGAGCTTGGGGAAAGTGATCACAAATCACTTAGTTTCATGGAATTACCCAGATAACTGCAATCAAATCTCTGTCCCAGATTTTCACTTGGCCGACTTCATGGGACTGAAAAAGTACCTGGGTGAGCTAAATTGGGATGTCCTGACTATGGGTCAGGTAGGTGATCTTGGTTGCTAATATGACGTTTTTCAAAGGATAGTTCTAGCTGCCCAGACAACTTTTGTTCCGAGTAGGGAAATTAGATCTAACAAAAATGATCCCAAATGGATGAACAATAGATTAAAACATCTCATTGGTCAAAAGAGAGGCATATATAGGCGTAGGGGATGGGCAGTTAAGAAATCAATATATTCAATTAAAGAGAGAAAGAAAGGAATAAGAAAAGCAAAAAGGGATTATGAGGCTAAGGTCGCAAGGGATTCAAAGACTAACCCAAAAGGGTTCTTTCAGGTATACAGAAGATTAGGGGCAAGATTGGCTCACTTAAGAGTAGGTAGGTAAGGCACATAGGCAACAGTTCGGCAACTTTATTCCGAAACGTTTCGCCTACACAGTAGGCTTCTTCAGTCGAGTACAGAAAGTAGGCAGGAACAGTAGAGATGTGAAGACGATGTAATCAGTCCATCACCCTTGAAGTCGTAGAATTGAGGTTGTCAGTCCCTCAGCCTGGAGAAGTTAAGTTCCATAGTCTGGAACTATCTGAAGATCAAGCGACAGTGCGGAGACTTAAATACTGCTGGAAGGAGAGGTGCAGAGTAGTAGTGAGAATGCAGCCACTGAAAGGTCATGTCCCTCTCAGATCAAACAATTCTCACTTGAAAAAGTTCTCCACGGTGTTTTCTGTACCAAGATGTCATTGTGTTGCAGTGTCCGACAGGGTGACTATCAAAATGGTATACAATACCGACAGGTATTGTATACCTGTATGCCTAACTGTTGCCTATGTATCTTACCTACCAACCTGTCGGTATTGTATACAATTTTGATATTCACTTAAGAGTAACTCTGGTCAGATCACTGACAGTGATAAGAATATGTATGAAATTCTCAATACCTACTTCCTCTCAGTTTTCACCCAGGAAAATACTAGCGATATTCCTGAAATAATAGATTATGTAGAACAGGATGATGATAAACTATGTACGATTTCGGTAACTAGTGACATGGTCCTCAGGCAAATAGAGAAACTAAAACCTAACAAATCCCCAGGTCCTGATGAACTGTTTGCAACGGTGCTAAAGGAATGTAAAGAGGAACTTAGCGTACCTTTGGCTAATCTTTTTAACATATCACTACAAACTGGCATAGTGCCTGATAAGTGGAAAATGGAAATGTAATACCTATTTACAAGGCAGGTGACAGGTTCTTGGCTTCGAACTATAGACCAATAAGCCTTACCTCCATAGTGGGAAAATTTATGGAATCAATAATTGCCGAAGCAATTCGTAGCCATCTTGATAGGCACAGATTGATTAATGAATCTCAACACGGTTTTACAAGGGGGCGTTCCTGTCTTACGAATTTACTAATTTTTTTCACTAAGGTATTTGAGAAGGTAGATCATAGTAATGAGTATGATATTGTGTATATGGACTTCAGTAAGGCTGTCGATAGAGTTCCACACCAGAGGCTATTGAGGAAACTTAATGCACACGGAAGAGGAGAATTTTTTTCCTGGGTAGAGGCATGGCTGACAAATAGGCAGCAGAGAGTTTGCATAAATGTGGAGAAATCAGAATAGGGGCACGTCACTTGTGGTGTTCCACAGAGGTCAGTGTTGGGCCAGTTGTTGTTCACAATTTACATAAACGACATAGATGAGGGAATAAATAGCGACATAAGCAAATTTGCTGATGACAGAAAAATAGGCCGTCGAACTCATTCTAATGAGGACACTAGAGCACTCCAGGATATGAATAGACTGATGCAATGGTTGGAGAAGTGACAGATACAGTTTAGTATTGACAAATGCAAAGTTCTAAAGGTTGGACAGGTAAATAACCATGCCACATATAAACTAAATAATGTAGATCTTAATACTACTGATTGCGAAAAGGATTTAGGAGTTCTGGTTAGCAGTAATCTAAAACCAAGACAACAGTGCATTAGTGTTCGCAATAAAGCTAACAGAATTCTTGGTTTCATATCTAGAAGTATAAATAATAGAAGTCCTCATGTTGTTCTTCAACTTTATATATATAAAACTGTGCTGCACAGTTTTGGTCACCGTATTACAGAATGGATATAAAAATGCTCTGGAAAACGTACAGAGGAGGATAACAATGATGATCCCATGTATCAGAAATCTTCCTTATGAGGATAGACTGAAGGCCCTGAATCTGCACTCTCTCGAAAGGCGTAGAATTAGGGAGGATATGATCGAGGTGTATAAATGGAAAACAGGAATAAATAAAGGTGATGTAAATAGCGTGCTGAAAATTTCCATACAAGACAGGACTTGCAGCAATGGTTTCAAGTTGGAAAAATTCAGATTCAGGAAGGATATAGGAAAGCACTGGTTTGGTAATAGAGTTGTGGATGCGTGCAACAAACTCCCGAGTACAGTTATTCAGGCTAAAACGTTGTGTAGTTTTAAAAATAGGTTAGATAAATACATGAGAGGGTGTGGGTGGGTGTGAGTTGGACCTGACTAGCTTGTGCTGCTGGGTCTGGTGCCGTGCTGCTTCCTTGAGTGGAGGTGACCAGACTGGGTGGGTCATTGGTCTAATCTGGTGGGTGGGTCATTGGTCTAATCCGGGGGGAGGGGGGCATGGACCTGCTCCCCATGGGTCAGTAGGCCTGTTGCAGTGTTCTTTCTTTATGTTATGTACAATTTTATGATCACGTGAACGAACAAGCTCACTTTCAGGAAAAGCGTTGTAATAATATTTCTTTTTTTTTCCAGGTAAGTGACATTGATTACCTGCTGCTACACACCTGCATACTTACCCGATACCTACTTTGATGACTGCGCAAACGAGGGCTTCTCCTTGGTACGTATTTCCTCCACAGTAATGTTTGTATTTGACAGTAACTAATAATCCCATACAAACATGAGTGGAAACATAAACACACATGCAGTATAATGTGATCCTTTATTGACAACGTTTCACCCACACAGTGGGCTTTTTCAAGTCACAAACAGATCTACCTGGGGTGGAAGGTACGGGAGCATTTATAGTCAGGTTCAGAATGTTCAGAACAAGAAACTTTCCAGCCTTGACGTAACTTCCCTATTCACCAAAGTACCTACTACACAAGCCATCGATCTCCTGCGCAGAAAAATTGACGATTCACTTGATCTTCCTATTCCAGCCAGCGATTTCATCGACCTCGTTGAACTGTGTGTCGGCTTTATTTGTTTCTCTTTCGAAAATCACGTCTTTCAACAGACTTTTGGTCTACCCATGGGCTCGCCACTCAGTGCCGTCCTGGCGAACTTATACATGGAACATTTGGAAGCCGAGCGTTTCTCCATTATTCCTTCGACTGTCACCTGGCTTCGTTATGTTGACGACATTCTCCTCGTAACTCCCAGACGCTTCAACGTTCAAACTCTCCAAGACAAGCTCAACCAGGTCGAGCCCTCAATCCAGTTCACACTCGAAGAAGTCAACAACACTCTTCCTTTCCTTGATGTTCTTCTCTGCAAAACTGACCATGAACTTCGTTTTAAAGTCTATCGAAAACCAACCAACCAAAACGATCTTCTCCACTTCTACTCTCACCACGACACCAAAACTAAACGTGGTGTAATTATAGGCTTCTTCCTGCGCGCACTCAGAATCTGCAGCAATGAGTTCCTTGAGGAAGAATGCACTATAATTAATTGAACAAGTATTTTCAAAACTCCACTATCCTCGTCACTTCATCAGAGACTGCAGACGACGGGCATTAAACATCTTCAACACACCCAGAGAAGACACTGCCGAGAAAAGATACATAGTCCTCCCCACCAACTCCATTGCCAAACATGTTTCCAACAACTTTTCCAATACATCATTCCAAGTATCTACCTCCACAACCACGACCATCAAGGACATCACCAGTAGTAGACACACAAAGCTTCCATCCTCTGCAGGGGTATACATAATCCCTTGTAATGACTGCAACAAATTATACGTGGGCGAAACATCAAGAGACCTCCAAACACGTATTTCAGAACACCAATACGCAAGCAGAACTGACGATACAAGGAATGCCTGTGTACAACATCGCAATTCACACAACCATTTAATTAACTACAGAAACTCAAGACTTATCGCCACAGAAGACAACACTCAATACCGAAGAATCCTGGAATCATCGCTTATCTCTATAACCGACAATTTCAACCAGAACAATGGCTTCTATAACAGATGAACCACTTGCCAAGAAACTTCTTCATCGCTATCCCACATAAGAACATAGAACACTGCAGAAGGTCTACTCACAACTTGTCCAATACCCCTGCCAAGCTACCCAAGACTCTAACACCAACCCAGTGGATCATCAGATGCAGCATTCTCCACCTGACCTCAACATTCTGAACCTGACTATAAATGCTCCCGTACCGTCCACCCCAGGTATATCTGTTTGTGACTTGAAAAAGCCCACTGTGTGGGTGAAACGTTGTCAATAAAGGATCACATTAAACTGCATATGTATTTATGTTTCCATATTGTCGGTATTTTATACCATTTATTTTCACAAACATGAGTGTTCTTATGTACTTCCGTACAGTAATGGCAATTTATTTTACTAAAACACAGGTTAATACGCTACTCTTAATGACAAACGATAAATATTTTGGAGTAAATATTGCGAGGACCTGATTTAATTAACCTCCAAAATGTTCCACAAATAAAATACTTGATCTTTAAATTGCCAGTGTTTCATTAGGGAAAATATGCAAAGCATAATTCATATCATGGGTAGCATTTTTTTTACCCTTTTAAACAGAAAACTGCATCGCATCATTGCTAATTCTTTACTCGAGATGTTAATGTTGGATGTATAATCAAATTTGCGTTCATAGTTGTGGCTGCAGCAACGTGGGTACTGTAACTGAGTTGTCATTATTGATGTTGGTGTTGAAGGCTGTGCAAATATTCTCTGAAGCACTGCTTGTTACGTTCGAACTATGAGAACAGGTTCTTACGAGGGTCCTTGTAGAGCTAAAGGTGGCTGAACACAGGTTTTTGAAGGTTTACTGTAGTGTTGAAAGCTGGTTGAAGACAGGTTCTTGGTGGTTTCTTGAACCATTAGAAGATGGGGTTTTAATGGGTTCCTTGAAACAGAGCTGGTTGCAGAGGTGTTTTTGAGGTGTTCCTTGAGCATTAGAGCTTTTTGGAGAAACTCGTTCACATACACAAAATCACACAAGCATACACACAAACGCAAAAACACACACATGTCCACACACGTCCACACACACAGGAATAGGAAACAAGGCAAGATGAATTTAACAATAAATAAAGAGGATATTTGCATAGAGCCAGAAGTGGGAGCTACAAGCCACAGAGGCTAGAATACAGAACCTAGAAGAGGAACTGAAAATGCTGAAATGGGTTATATATCCAAAGAACAGAAGGGGCAGCAACAAGCAAGGGGACCAAAGGGAAGGAGATAAGTCCTATGCAGATGTGCTATCAGACCACCGGGGGCCCCAGCAACTGTTGAGTCAAAGCATCATGTGTATGGGTAAAGGAACAGCAGACAGGGAATGTGCAAGAGACAAGACCTGATTCTTCTGTTTTTGAACGACATAACAGAAGAGATAATGTCAGGTGTATGCTTGTTTGCTCATGATGTAAAATTAACGAGGTGAATGAAATCCCACACGAAGACAATGATTACAATGGGACTTTAATAAACTGCTACAATGAACAAATGGCTACTGGATTCCATCCCTAGAATAAAAACATATTTATTGCCAGAGACAATTTAAATGAACAACATAAGTAGTGGATGATGGTTTAGCAAAGCTGAGAGTAGCTTAAAGGAATCAGAATAGTTATTCATGGCCCTATTCACTAAATAGGTTAGGCCTGTCTTAGCGTATGTAGCTGTATTGAACTCTTACCCGATTAAACTAGTCAAGAAAATGTAAAGAGTGTAGTTGGTTTAGAAAGACACGTAAGCAAACACTGACATATTTATTAGAAAACGTTTCGGTCCTGGGACCTTGATCACTTCTAACATACAGAGGTAGAAAGACACTATATATATAGGCGGAGAGTGAGGTGTGACGCACGTGACCTGAGGAATGTCATAAGAACATGAGAACATAAGAATGGAGGATCACTGTAGAAGGCCTACTGGCCCATGCGAGGCAGGTCCTTATCAAAACAACCTCTGCCTACGACGAGGACGGGTAGACGTTGAAATCATGTGACTCCTGTGCTGTTGGGTTGGTGGTGCTTAAGTATCATGTATGCCAATGTTTTTGAAATTTTGTAGTTTCCAGTGTTGCGTTCTATAGTGTCGGTGACGGCGATTAGTGAGGCTTCTAGGCACCGTCGGCGTCTGAGGTCTGGTTCGGTGAGAACGAGTTGTGCCTCATTCCAGTTCATCAAATGTCCCGTGGAGTCTCTGTGGAGGACACAGGCGTACCTTACATCGTCTCTGTTAGAGACATTTCGATGCTCATTCAAGCGGACTGCAAGATCTCTGCCTGTCTCCCCTACATATTTCTTGGGACAGAACCCACAGGGGATAGTGTAGACGCCTGCTGTAGAAGTTAGAGGTGTGGGGCTGCGTTTCGTAGTGAGGTCTTTGATAGATGATGTGTTTATGGTGGAAACGTTGATGTTACTCATAGCAAGTGCCCGGCGAGCATTCGTGGCAACATCACCACATGGGAGAACTATGAACTGCTTAGGGGGCTGTTCCATGGGCGGTTTGTTGAGAATAGCTTGTGCCTTAAGTCTGCAATCTCGGATGAAGAAAGATGGGAACTGAAGACGTGTAAAGGCTTGTGTTATGTAAGTGCATTCTTCTTCTAGAAAACAAGGGCTGGAGATGCGAAGAGCTCTCAAGAAGAAGCCTATATATATAATGCCTTTCTACCTCTGTATGTTAGAAGTGATCAAGGTCCCAGGACCGAAACGTTTTCTAATAAATATGTCATAGTGTTTGCTTACGTGTCTTTCTAAACCAACTTGTCGGTATTTATTACCAAGGTTTATACCAAAAAGTGTAGTAAACATGTTGAACGAGATTAGTCCTACAGCTATGGGAAATAATCTATGAGGAGTGAATAATGAAATTAGTATTTATGTATATAAGTCTCCATTCTGTTGCTTCACCTTGACATTGTTACAGACTATGGAGCAGAACTCTTCAGGCTGAGGGACTGACCTCCTCAAAACTTCGTCTTTACATGTCTGCTGAGTAGGTGAATAAACGTAACTGTTGCACATGGGTGTTACTTAAAATGTTGGTGGTCATGGTCTGTGGTCAGACGAGTCCTTTCTTTAATATTGGGATTAGAACATAAGAAGGAACGCTGCAGCAGGCCTACTGGCCCATGCGAAGCAGGTCCAGTTCTCCCACCGGCTTAAGCCAATGCCTTAACCTAGTCAGGTAAGTCACATTCACCTAAGGGAGGAGCACGGCATCTAACCTAGTAGCACAAGCTAGTCAGGTTCAACTCGCACCCATTTGCCTTCTCCAGACCTCTGGTAATTACCCCATTTGCATTGATATGTCATAGATATTAGCTAGTGGTGAAGACAGTATTGCTGCTCCCACTTGCAGAATCTATGGTGACACTCTCAGATTCCATTTTTTTTATCTGTTCAGCAAACAAATCCTCACCAACATTCTATTGCGCGCACGCGCGTTCGTGTGTGTGTGTGTGTGTGTGTGTGTGTGTGTGTGTGTGTGTGTGTGTGTGTGTGTGTGTGTGTGCGAGTGTGTGTGTGTGTGTGTATGTGCGAGTGTATGTGTGTGTGTGTGTGTGTGTGTGTGTGTGTGTGTGTGTGTGTGTGTGTGTGTGTGTGTGTGTGTGTGTGTGTGTGTGTGTGCGCGCCTCTCTGCTAGTTTTTTCTAATAAATTCACTCTCGTGGCTTCGAAGAAAAAACAAGAGCTTCTGTGTTTCCCCTGAGCAAAATATGAATAGAAAAATAAACTAATAGCTGAAAATTAAAAAAAAAGCTGTATAGGTTAAATAAACTTAATGGAAAAATTTAACACCTTTATTAAATTTACCTATATTTCAAGAAAAAATATAACCCTGTTAAGCAAAACTAATTAAAATTAAATTATTGTTCCACCAGAGGAACAAGTTCGCATCTGCGATCTCATGGCGTCGTAAATGTCAATATAATATACCGAGTGTGACGGGTGTTCCCATGTAACAGGCAGGACAAGTCGTGAGTTATGAAGGCTTACAGGGAGGTGGAGAAAGCAATGTCTCAGACGCCTCCGTGTCACAGGCAGTGGACTAGCAAGCAAATGATGAGTTAAAAGGTTGTTAGATGCCTCCAAAAAGTCTTAATACTTAGCTATGGAATCTGGATCTAACTATTAAGTCCTTACAAATAGTCTACGACCATATCACGTCTGTAGAACAAGTAGATATGTGCAAAAAATCCCGTTACCGTCTAGAGTAGCTCCCTCTCCGAGGGACCCCAAGCCATGAGCTGAGGACCAGGGCAAGCCGAATTATTTAAAATATATAAAGTTAAAGATCGAGGCATAAAACAACACTTAACAGAGCAAAGAACTCTACTTGGAACCTTCAAGACAAGAAAATCTCGACACCATGAGAACAATGCTTGCGTGGACTGCAGAGCCAGAGTAGGTGAAGTGGGGAGACAAAAGGTCGCCTCCCCAGGGAAAAGAAAAAGTGAGAACAGAAGAGAAAGAGGAAAGACGGCAGGTGATGAAACAAAAAGTATGAGACTTTCTTCGCTAGATTGCGAGAGAAAGAAAGAATCTAAGATTTAAAGTATTGAGCTACAGTAACATGCAACATGCCTGCATTATCTACCCTTTTACTTTACACCTTGTCGTGGAAGATTAAGAGTCTGAGGTAATCAATCCCTTAGCCTTGAGTCGATGTGATCAGAGCATCATTCTTGCTTGATAGACTGACGACCAATGTCCTTTGAACATATCCTTGAGGCATCCTGGCAACTTCTGCTTCCCCCCACCCCCACACACACATTTATCTTTTATCAGTTTAAAGTTCTTGACAACTCATCAACGGCCCCTTCGACGAGATTGGCTAATGCTACCACCACTGCCCAGGAGATGTGTACCCCATCCCTTGCATACATATCATATCATACATTCTCCTTTGCAATACGTGTCTAGACAACAGTTTCACCAATTGCACTTGGAATCCATTCATTACCCAGTCCTCTTCTAGGCAAAAATGCTACTTTTATTCGGGACCCCTCAGTTAGACCTAATTAAATCTATAGCGGTTTTGTACTTATTTAACAGCCCCTGTCTCCTGCCATTCCCAGTATCATTTCCACCAACAATGAGGCAAATAGTGGGCTATTTCCCCATTATCTGACATGATAGCCAACCTCTTGAGTATGTGACCAACACCAGCTCCTGAAACACACCCTCTGGCTCACCTTCCTATCTCTGTCACAGAAAGCATGGTCAGTGTTTTTTTTTTCTTATTCGCCGGTACTCTCCCGGCCCTGGTCTTTTCCAAGTAGTGGTGACCCGGCTCCCTATCTGGGGAGTATCTCGAGATCTAAGTCTTCCATGGGAGGAGGTACAAGTACTCCCTCATCTTCGAGACCAACTGTCCCCAGGTCTAGCCACAGTCCCCGCCGTCACGGGGCTCGTAGGGAGAAGCTAGGCCTCTGGTCTGCCATCTGCACCCGCCCCCAAAGGATGGCAGTCTTATGAGCTGCAGGTGATAGCAAGCTCAGGCCTTCTGGTCAGTGTTGTACCTGTGAGTTACCGACCACAAGGATATTCTTATCTTTACTAGTGGATGAGTTAGTGGTACCTTCATCCTTAGTGACCACTGAAGTACATTTTTTACCTGCAGGTCAGAGAAGAGATTTCCTACCTTCAGATCTGCTCTTTTAGTCTGGCGCATTATGATGTTTCTTCCTTTACTGGAAACTTGTACCCACTTGTAATGGCTGCCAATCTGCTCTTCACTGCTCGTAACATGTTTCCTTCAACTAATTCCAACCACCTCACATTCATTGCTATACTTATCGAGGCGAATTTTCAGTTTCTTATTTTCCTCCTCGAGAAGTAGACCATCCTTCAACATCTTGACCTCAGATTCTAAAACACTGCAGAAGCAAACCATATTGCTCTATAACACTCCATACTAATCCTCCAAAACATCCCATGATCTCAGGATGGGTAGCAACCTCTCGTGACCAGTGACCTCAGAAAGCTTGCGTTATTATTGCATGTCAGAATATTATCTGTCGTGTGTGATGGTAATTCAAGTTTTTACAGTTACTGTGGAAAATACTGTTTATTTTCCGGAAATACGGTAATTTATAGGTAAATAGATGGCCTATATTGTATATAATAAAAATTATGTTATCGAAAATGGAAGAAGCCTGCGCCTGCGCAGAAGGGACTCACCATTGTTGTTTTGAATTGAGTAACAGACGTTAATTAATAATGTGAAGAATTTTCGTGCTCTAGAGGTAAAATTGGGTTGACACCTCTCAAATAGGAGGCGAAATTGTTGGATGTGCATTCCTGCATAACTTGAGATATCAGGCGACTGGACAAGACAACTCCAGGAACCTCAGATAAGTCTTATGTTGTAACCTGGCCAGTGTTATTTTCATAGACAGTGAGGTTTTCTGAGTATGATACACCTTAATCTCCAGTCAAATTGGTGAGTGATTTTAAGATATTCTCCTGCTATGTAAATGTTTATATATATATATAATCCTTTATTAATTTAATATACAGTCCACAAATTTATATATTTACCAGAGTTCCTGGTGATGTATATTTCTTTTGTAATTATTAGGTCTAGAGCAACTTGTGGATATGACAGTGGTAGGTATCGAAGGGGGACATTTTTTGTGACCTAGGTGTCCCAAATTCCTACTTGTCTATGTAACTGATAAATAATAATTATCTTTGTTATCATATACTGTTATGTACATAATAAGTTAGATTCAGATGAATGAAATTTTCCACAGTTACTAATAAAAGAAGCCTCTCGTCCTGCTACTATGATCCCTCCCCTGGGACTACTGACTAGCCTGAGTACATTAGTGAAATTGAAAAGGACTGTCGCTTCCTATTACTGCTAATTAAATATCAGTATCTGAAGTACACAGTGACAAATTTCATTCTCTCTCTCTTTACACAGGATTTTACAAGATTAGGTTTAGGGTCCCTAACTTCATTTGCAAGCGAAGAGCTGTTGCCTACATCAGTACATTGGAAGCTTTTTTTTATTCTAAAGAGATGCAGATAGGGAATGAATGAATTTGGAGTCATCCGTGGGCCAGCGATTTCATTGATGTCATTATGCTGTACGAACATGTTCCAGACTCGAGTCATCCTAGGAATAAATGATCTTAGATGTAGCGATGTCCTGGAGAAGGGTACAAAGTGAAGTTGCTGCTTGCTGCCTGTCCTGTGGTGTAGGAGCTCGCTTCTCTCTGTCCTCGGAGCGGAGCCAAGTGTGGTACTTTGACAATGTTGGCCTTGTACATAACAGTAAGGCCGCCCACATCCCTTCTGTGTTAAAGGCTCTGCTGAAACGACAGATCTATCCAGGATAGGTCCAGGCGAGAGATGAGACGTCTTGCTCTGTTCTCTATTTTGTCGAGAAGTCGCAGATGAGATAGGGGCAGACAAACCAAGAAAGTGGAGCATATTCAATGTGTGAGCGTACTTGTGTCTCGTGCAGAATCTTGCAACCTTTACTGTCAAGCAGATGCGAGATACTTGAAAATACAGTTAGTTTCCTGGCTGCCTTGTTTACAAGGTTTACAATGTGGTTCTTCATGGTAAGTTTGGAATCGAATTTCACTTCAAGGATATCAACTTCATCCCCAGGTACCAACACTCTTCCACTCATACTTAGCACTGCTCCAGTATTATCATGGTGCCTAGAGACTGTCATCATTTGTATTTTCTCTGGAACAAATGTTATCTGCCATCGTTTACCCCAGGCTGATATAGCTGTAAACAGGTGATTGATGTAGCAGAGCAGCTGGTATTTGCTCTCATGGATAAGTAAATGTTAGCGTGCAGACATCTGCATATGCATAGGATTCTGGGATGAGATGGAGGAGGTCGTTGATGTAGACATTCCATAATAACGGCCCAAGAACACTTCCTTGTGGAAGACATGCTCCAGTAGGATATCTTGCTGACTCTGTTCCACTGATAAGTACCCTTAGGGATCTACCTGAGGAGACATAGTATAGAGCCTGAAAGACCCAGTGCTTACAGTTTTGCTAAGAGTCCCTGGTGTCATACTGTGTCGAAAGCACCAGCAATATCCAGTGCTACTACACAGCTGAGTTTGGATTTTTCCAGTGACTGGTTCCACTTAGTGGAGAGGTTTAACAACAGATCAGCAGCAGAGTAACATTTTCTGAAGCCATATTGACGGTCACAAAGAAGTGAGTGGTAGTTGAAAAACTGTCATTTGCCGTGAGATTATTGTCCCGAGGATCTTGTCAGTGACTGACAGGAGTGACACTGGTCTGTAGTGGCTGGTTTCTGCTCTGCTCTTCATTTTGTGAAGAGGGACTACATTTGTTTCTTTCCAGAGAAAGCCATTTACACTGTACTAGGTAGTACTAAAAGATGCCAGTTAGAGGTGCAGCTAGCTGGTCAGTACATCTGTCCAGCAATCTTGGGTTCAACTTATCTGGGCCTACAGCTTTTTCTTGGTCCAACAGTTTAAGAAGATACACCTCCTCCTGCCTTATTGTCACCACTGACAGCTTTGACAGTTCTTGCAGCTGACCAAGGAGGGTCCTTTGCTGGATCCGGAATTTGCATTTTGGCAGCAAAGTGTTCGGCAAAAGAGATCAGCTTTTTCCTGACTACTAGTAGAGGTGGTGCATCCCGTCGATTTAGAGGTAGAATAAGTTCAGTCACATAACCTTGTCTGGCCTTGATCAAGATTTTGGAGCCCACTCTACCCGATGCCAGTTTTTCTTTTGTGTTAGAAATGGCCCATGTGCCTACAGGCTTGTCTGTGCAGGTTCCTGTTAAAGGTAAATGGATGTTTCTTATATCTTCCCCAAGCCTTGTACTTAGCAGCAGCATATCTACAACGAAAGCCGAACTAAGGCTGATCTGAAGGCTTCGTCATATACTGCCAGTGAGGGATGTGTTTTTGTTGTAGATTAGGATTATGTTCAGTGAAGACATTCACTTGCTTGTGGACATTCCCTTGGAGAAAAGAGTTCCAATCAGAAGTGGCGAGTTCAGAGCAAAGGGCTGACCAGTTTCCTCTTTCCCACAGCCAGGTTGTACCTGAAGATTCCTCACCTCGTTGTGTCGGGATCTTCAGCGTTGTAAGAACAGCCTTGTGGTCAGATGATGCAACATAGCCCATCCGACAGATCACTCACTACTGGGTCGAGGGAGGAGATAGATGTGAGTAGGGAAATCAACAAAGTTTCTCATATCAAACACTGCAAGGTCATCAGAGTCCCTCTGTATAAGATGAAGGTTGAGGTCACCAACAATTATATATTGATATTTATGTTGGAACAGAAGGGATTCCACATATTCCATTAGGAAGTTGATGTCTGCACATCGCACATGCTAGTACAGTGTTTATGCATAGCTAGAGAATTTCTAGGCGAGTAGGGATGGCAACATCTCTCTCCATCTCTCTCTCTCTCTCTCCATCTCTCTCTCTCTCCATCTCTCTCCATCTACTCCCCCCTTTTTTTTTACACAGGGTTTGACAAGGTTAAGGATCCCTAACTTTATTGACAAGCTAAGGGTTGTTACTTACATCAGCTCATTTGAAAGCATTTTTATTGTTATGAAACATACAAGTAAGGAACAGGATGAAGTTGGAGCCATCTGTAGGTCTCTTTCTCTCTCTCTCTCTCTCTCTCTCTCTCTCTCTTTCCATCCCTCTCTCTCTCCATCCCCCTCTCTCTCCACCCCTCTCTCTTCCTCTCCACCCCTCTTTCTATCCCTCTCTCTCTGCCTCCATCTCTTTCTCTCTAGTTCTCTCTCTATCCCTCTCCCCCTCACCCACAGTACCACACAAAAGACTGATTGAAAAGCTAGAGGAGCAGGCAGGAATAACAGGGAGAGTACTGCAATGGATGAGGGAATACCTGACAGGAAGGAAACAACGAGTGTTGGTACGTGCCAAGGTAACAGTAGATACATGTGTCGAGTGGGGTTCCATTAGGGTCAGTCCTAGGTCCGTTTCTAGTATATGTGAATGACATGAAAGAAAAGATGGAGTCAGAAGTGTCCCTGTTTGCAGACGATGTGAAGTTAACGAGAAGATTTTAAGTGGACGAGCATCAGGTGATCCTACAAGGAGAGCTGGACAGATGCAAGCCTGGTCCAGCAAATGGCTCCTTAAGTTTAACCCCAGCAAGTGCAAAGTCATGAAGTTTGGGAAGACAAAGAAGATCGCTGACGGAGTACAGCCTAAAAGGCTACAAAACGCACTAAAGGAAAACGATCTTAGGGTAAGCATCATACCGAGCACATCTGAGACACTTCAGCCAAATAACTGCTGCAGCATATGGGCGCCTTCCAATCCTAAGAATAGCGTTTCGAAATTCCACTGTACTTCAGGCCCATATTGGAGTATGCAGCACCAGTATGGAACCACACATGGTCATACACGACAAGAAATTGGAGAATTTTTATAACCAAGGGGAAGCGCTAAACCCGTAGAATTATACAGCGCATTTGGGGGGATGTGGAAGGTATTCAGGCTTAATTCAGAGAACTGGAGCACAGATCCAATTCCCTAGATCAAGAGCCTCTCACCAGCATCAAGGAACCTTCCTTGAGGGGAGACTATGGAGAAAATGCAAAGGTTTGCTAGGGGTATGCCCTGCGAAGAGGTTAAAGGAAATCAGCCTGACGACACTGAAGGACAGGAGGGATAGTGAGACATGATAGCGACATATAAAATACTGAGAATGTTTTAAAATGGGGACACAGAAACAAGGGGTCACAGCTGGAAGTTGAAAACTCAGATGAGGCACAGGGATGTTAGTATGTATTTCTTCAGTCACAGTACTCAGAAAGTGGAATAATCTGCAGTGTGATGTAATGGCGGCAGGATCCACACACAGATTTTAGTAGTTCGATAAAGCTCATGGAGTATGGAAAGAGAGAACCTAGTAGCAATCAGTGACGAGGCGGGGCCAGGAGCTGTGAATCACAAATCACAAATATTTGCAATCACAAATAGGAGAGAACATACGCACACACACACAGTTCACATAGATAACAATGCATTATCAGATTACGAGTGAAGAGTGAGGATAATGAGATGGTGGACTAGAAGCACTGCTTATGAGTAACCAATAAAGCATTGAAGAATGAGAGGAATAAGCAGATTAGTCATGTGAGGAAGGCAGTGATTTCTTGCACTGGCCAGGGAGGTATAACATCTTTTAGGAGTGAGGAAGAGCCAAATGGGAGTGTGTGGAGGTGCGTGAAGCTGTGGGTAGAATGAAAGTGGTAAAGCAGCTGGGATTAATGGGATCAAGACTGAAATATTAAAAGCAGGTGGGGATATAGTTTTGGAGTGGCTAGTACTTTTGTTCAAAAAATGTGTGAAAGGTGGGAAGGTACGTAGGGATTGGTAGAGTGCATAATTCCTTTATATCAAGGTAAGGGTGACAAAAGAGTAAAACTTTTAGGGGAATAAGCCTACTGGGTATATTTTGTAAAGTGTGTGGTAAAGTTATTATTGAAAGAATTAAGAGTAAGACGGAGAGCAGGATCGCAGATGAAGGAGGAGGGTTTAGAAAGGAAAGTGGATGTGTAGACAGAGTGTTTGTATTGAAGCATGTAAGTGAATAATATTTAAAGATAAGGATATTTTAGTTACATTTATGAATTTAGAAAAGGATATAACAGGGAGCATAGGGAAGCATTACGGCTAAAGTTGCAGGTGTTTGGAATATGCGGTAGGTTGCTGATAACAGTTAAGAGTTTTTACGAGGATAGTGAGGCTCAGGTTAGTGTATGTAGGAGAAAGATATTTCCCAGTAAGCAGGTCTTAGACAGTGATGCGTGATGTCACATTTAGAGATGGGGTTGTAAGAGAAGTGAATGCTCGGGTGTTGGGAAGAGATACTTTTCGGAGATTCTGAAGAGAAGTTGCAAAGATTGGTTATGTAAAAGTTGCAAAGATTGGTTGTATAAAAGAAGGAAATTAGAAGTGAATAGAGGAAAGAGCAAAGTGATGAGGGTAACAAAATATTTAGGTAATGAAAAACAATATCAGATTGGAGGAATGAGTATGGAGGAAGTAATTATGTTCAGATACCTGGTACTGGATTTGTCGGCAGACCGGTATATGAAACACGAAGAGAACCACAGAATTGTTGAGGGGAAAAAGTGGGGGGGGGGCGAGTGGTGCATTAAAGAATCTGTGGAGACAAGGAATATCATCAACAGAGGTAAATACAGAGAATATATGAAAGTATAGTGGTACCTACACTCTTATATGGATGTGAAGCATGGGCTGTGAGTGTTGCAGCGAGGAGGCAGCTAGGAATAATTGAGATGGTGTGTCTGAGGGCAATGTATGTTGTGATTATAAAGAGAATTTGCAGCTGGGAGATTAGGTGCAGAAATACTCAAAGTATTATCCAGAGGGCTGAGGAGGGATTGTTGAGGTGGTCTGAATATTTAGAGATGATGGAGCAAAATAGGATGACTTGGAGGGTGTATAAATGTGTAGATGGGAAGTACAGTGAGTGATGGTGGAAGCATTTTCTTTCTCGGGTCACCCTAACTCGGTGGGAGACGGCCGGTGCGTTAAAGATCAAGTCATGTAACTATATAGTACGCACACTCAACACTATGTAAGTGGTATAGGAAATCGACAGATTGATGAATGGGACACTCGTGTAACATCTGGGTATTTTTGTGGAAACGTTTCGCCAGTCAGTGGTTTCCTCAGTCCAATACAAAGAAGAATGACGGAAGATGAAGAGGGTGAAGTAATCAGTCCCTCAACCTGGATTCGATGTGTTCTGATCATTAAACTGGGGTTGGCTGATGCACACATCGACTCGAGGCTGAATACACAAGTAACCCACACATAAGAGAGAGGAGCTTACGACGACGTTTCAGTCCGATTTGAACCATTTACAGTCACACTAACAAAGGAGAGAAAGGGCAGTATATATAGGCCAGCAAACAGGGACTGGACAAGACAGGTAGTAGGAAAGTAAGAAAAGAGGTAATGGTAGAGGTAATAGTAGTAGTAGTAGTAGTAGTACTAGTAGTAGTAGTAGTAGTAGTAGTAGTAGTAGTAGTAGCAGCAGCAGCAGTAGTAATAGCAGTAGTAATAGCGGAGTCAAAGACCAAGCAGGAAGAACACTACAGGAGAGCTGGGCCCCAAAAAGGGTAGGAACAAAAACAAAAGGGGGGGAAAGAAACAAACACCCAAGGCAGAAGAAAGAAAACCCAAAGAAAAAAACAAGAGGAAAAAAAGGTGGAAGGAGAAAAGAATCAGGTTAAGTCACGGGTATTCTGAGTTTTGGAACATTTTACAGTGTAATGGGAAAGGAAGGCATCTACAGAGACAAAGCCAGGACTAAGATTCATACAAGGAAAGTTATGTATAAGGGAGGATTCAACCAGACGGCGACTGTAAAAGTTAAAAGTAGGGTAGACAGTTTTAGCAGAAGACCAGTCAATAGGATGACTGTGATCTCTGACACGACAGAAAAGAGCATTGGTGGTGTCGGCAAACCTAACACTAATTTTGTGTTTCCTGAGTGTCAGAAAGAACAGCCAGATTCTCCATAGGACAGGAGGAACAGGAAAGACAGTAAACACCAAGAGAATCTATAGAGGAAGGAGAGGTATGAACTAGATTGGTGCGAACAGTGTTAGTCTGGTGAAAAGTTTGATGTCTAATGAACGGAGAGAGTTGTTGAGATTAGAAAGACCGGAAATACAGGGAAGGCAGAGGACAGGAGAGTTATCAGTAGAGCGTTTAGGAGAGAATAAAGTCCGTTTAGCACGTGAGAAGGCAAAATTTATGAAATGGGAAGGGTAGCGAAAGCGAGAAAATGAATTACTAAGTGAAAATTTCCGATTCAAGGAACTGAGAATCACAAATACGGAGAACACTGAGAAAGAGAAATAAAAACATTTTTCTTGACAGAGGAAGCATAAGAAAAGTAGTGAATGTACATGCCACTGATACACGGAAAAAGCAAAACCTGTATCTGAGCGAAGTAGGAAGAAGCACAGTTTCTTCCTACCATTAGTAGGAAGAAGCACAGTTTCTTTCCTACCATTAGTAGGAAGAAGCACAGTTTCTTTCCTACCATTAGTAGGAAGAAGCACAGTTTCTTTCCTACCATTAGTAGGAAGAAGCACAGTTTCTTTCCTACCATTAGTAGGAAGAAGCACAGTTTCTTTCCTACCATTAGTAGGAAGAAGCACAGTTTCTTTCCTACCATTAGTAGGAAGAAGAGTTTCTTTCCTACCATTAGTAGGAAGAAGAAGCACAGTTTCTTTCCTACCATTAGTAGGAAGAAGCACAGTTTCTTTCCTACCATTAGTAGGAAGAAGCACAGTTTCTTTCCTACCATTAGTAGGAAGAAGCACAGTTTCTTTCCTACCATTAGTAGGAAGAAGCACAGTTTCTTTCCTACCATTAGTAGGAAGAAGCACAGTTTCTTTCCTACCATTAGTAGGAAGAAGCACAGTTTCTTTCCTACCATTAGTAGGAAGAAGCACAGTTTCTTTCCTACCATTAGTAGGAAGAAGCACAGTTTCTTTCCTACCATTAGTAGGAAAAAGCACCTGTTCCTACCATTAGTAGGAAGAAGCACAGTTTCTTCCTACCATTAGTAGGAAGAAGCACAGTTTCTTTCCTACCATTAGTAGGAAGAAGCACAGTTTCTTTCCTACCATTAGTAGGAAGAAGCACAGTTTCTTTCCTACCATTAGTAGGAAGAAGCACAGTTTCTTTCCTACCATTAGTAGGAAGAAGCACAGTTTCTTTCCTACCATTAGTAGGAAGAAGCACAGTTTCTTTCCTACCATTTAGGAAGAAGCACAGTTTCTTTCCTACCATTAGTAGGAAGAAGCACAGTTTCTTTCCTACCATTAGTAGGAAGAAGCACAGTTTCTTTCCTACCATTAGTAGGAAGAAGCACAGTTTCTTTCCTACCATTAGTAGGAAGAAGCACAGTTTCTTTCCTACCATTTAGGAAGAAGCACAGTTTTTCCTACCATTAGTAGGAAGAAGCACAGTTTCTTTCCTACCATTAGTAGGAAGAAGCACAGTTTCTTTCCTACCATTAGTAGGAAGAAGCACAGTTTCTTTCCTACCATTAGGAAGAAGCACAGTTTCTTTCCTACCATTAGGAAGAAGCACAGTTTCTTTCCTACCATTAGTAGGAAGAAGCACAGTTTCTTTCCTACCATTAGTAGGAAGAAGCACAGTTTCTTTCCTACCATTAGTAGGAAGAAGCACAGTTTCTTTCCTACCATTAGTAGGAAGAAGCACAGTTTCTTTCCTACCATTAGTAGGAAGAAGCACAGTTTCTTTCCTACCATTAGTAGGAAGAAGCACAGTTTCTTTCCTACCATTAGTAGGAAGAAGCACAGTTTCTTTCCTACCATTAGTAGGAAGAAGCACAGTTTCTTTCCTACCATTAGTAGGAAGAAGCACAGTTTCTTTCCTACCATTGGTAGGAAGAAGCACAGTTTCGAAGTATTCCATGTAAAGATTAGCAAGAACAGGAGATAGAGGAGAGACCATAGAGACACCGAAGGTTTGACAATCATATTTGACTTGGAAGGAAAAGGAATTTGAGTCCACCCAAAGACGAATAAGATCAAGACATCAGTAGGTATAGGGAGATGAAGTAACCCTTCATTGGCCTTCTCTCGGAGGAAATTACTGACATCAAGAGGGACCTTAGTGAAGAGGGACTCAACGTCAATGAAGCAGTTAACATGGATGATAAAAGAAAAGAGCTCACAAAAAAAAGACCAGAAAGTCTGCGAGGAGCGGAACAAAATACTTAAGAAGGTATTCTCGGAGGAATAAGGGACATTACAGAGTCAGCTAAATTTATCGTAGGCAATGGGATCAGTTAATATGCTTTAAAGGTTTTTTAAAGAGGAAGTAAAAACACTGGACAACTAGTGATAATCTTTAAGTCAGTCTTCGAGAGGCGTGGAAGACTGCAGATTATTTAGAAAATGGACAGACAGGTAGCATTAACCAACCGGCAAGTGTAGTAGGAAAGAAAAGGAGAGTGAAGAGAGACTGGTGAACTGAACACGTCGACTCCAGGCTGAGGGACTGATTTTCTCAAGTGAATGCCAAGTGAATGTCATGAGGGAAGAAAAAGTTAGTGGTATTCCTGTTTACAGATGATGTGAAGTTAATGATGAGTAGACAAATAGGAGAGGACCAGGGAAAACTTCCAGCGACCGTTGATAAGCTTCAAGATTCGTTTAAACTTAGTATAATTTAACCCCAAAGTTGTGAATGTAGGGGAAGGGCAAAGAAGACCGGAAACGTATTACCAGCCCAGAATAAAAGTAACCAGCATTGCTCAAGGAGAAAGACCTCTGGATATATCTCCCTAGGTGCAAATCATTCAAATTAATTCTGCAGGAAACACGCGTCTGCCCAGTACAAGAATAGCGTCCAGTCAACCAGGAGTCATTCACCCCAGATACGTAATAAATTAAGAGCAACTTGTAGCTAACAACACCAGTGCGGAACTTGCACTTGATCAAGCATATCAAGTAATGGAAAAAAAAAAGTGCTGAGATTTGCAGAGAGACTTACGTGTATGAGAACAGGAGAGACAGAGCAAAACCTGATGGCATTAGAAGTTAAGTGGACTAGGAGTGACAGGATAACGACGTATAATAATAATAATCATCAAGGGGAAGCGCTAAACCCGGAGGATTATACAGCGCCTGGGGGGGGGGATGTGTAAGGCATTCAGGCTTAATTCGGGGAACTGGAGCACAGATCCAATTCCCTAAATCAAGAGCCCCTCACCAACATCAAGGAACCTTCCTTGAGGGGAGGATAACGACGTAAACAAGATAGAATAGACAGGGACAGACTGGTCGGAAGACTGGAAACAAACAGCTTGAATTTGAAAAAACAGACGAGTCACAGGTATGTCAGGCAATATTCCTTCAGCCTCAGATTGGTCAGGAAGTTGAACGACCAGGCAGAAATGGTAGGCGCTGGATGCATTCATAGCTTGAAGAATAATTTTGACAGGGATCGTGAAGTTAGGAGCATACCCAGCAAAGAGAAGGGATCAGATGCTGAGATTCAACCCCTGCAATCGCATATAGAAGATCGAAAACAGAGGTCTAAGAAAAGCTTCAGGAAAACCTGGCTAGGCTAGAGAAGTGATCGAACAAGCTCCTGGAGGTGAAGCCCAATGAAAACAAGGTAATGATGATTGTAGAAGATGAGAATAGATCAGGAGGAGGTAAACAAAATATCAGTGATGGAAAAGGATCCGGGGATAACTATAGAAACAAGCATATGGCCGGCATATTCAAGACTAGCAATTCTCACAACAGCAATCGATAATTTGAACAAAGAATCTTTCATAGCTTTATACACGACATTTGCCAGCCCAGTCAGTGACTACGTGGCTTAGCCCCCACCTGGTCAAACACGTGCAGAAGTTCTAAAAGATCTAAGTTTTTGCCACCAGACTAATCCGAGAGCTGAGAGAAATGTTCTGTGAGGAGAGGATGAAATAAATCGGACGACCTTAGAGGAAAAAGACGGGGCAAGACATGATAAAAACAAGATAAATTTGAAGAGGAACTGACGGCAGGTATAGAAAGACTCATTAAGTAGAACCGAGACCAATGGGACGCGAGTGGAAGCTCAAGACAAAGATAAGCCATAAAGACATCAAGAAGTAATTCTTTAATATCAGAGTAGTTGAAAACTGAAATATTGAAATACGTTGTGTCAGTCCCTCCCTCTGTGTCCTTCCTCGTCGTGTCGTATCCAAGTAGTGTCGGTCCCACGTCACATTACCCAGTGTAGCTACATCACCTGTGCACTTAATGTTCCATCTTTAGTGTTTAATACATAACAAAATTTTTGAAAAAATCCCCAGGGGCTTTGGTACTTGCTACCTCTTGTATCTCGGTCTGTTTTCCCACCATTTAAAAAAAAAAAAACTTTCTGGCATCAGTTTTCCGCCAATATTTTCTCATAATCCTGCTGCTGTTTCTTGAAAAGAGTCACAGGTTATGGAGGTGAACTGTACTGAGAACTTTTAAATAATTTTTTTTAAGTCACGTGTTCTGTCAAGGTTGGAATACAGCTGTACAATATTTGTTACCTAATTATTCATTATTAATTATATAACTCTTATTCTGTTACTTGCTTATACATTGTTCCCATGCAATTTTGACCTAATTTTTCATTATTCATTACTGTTTTTATAAATCTGCAATTTGTGGTTATGTCATACCGTTCCTTATTTTTTTTTTCAACCAGTTATTAATTCCTTCCGCTTGTTTGACACTATCATCTTACCACCAGTTTCAAAAACACAGTTAAAAAAAAAAAAACTCCTTCGTTTGACGTAAATTCTTCACGGACTAATAATGTTAAAACCCGGTTTATCAACATCAATGTTTATCCACAGCACATTAGCATTCATATTTTTCTCTTCTCTATGATCAATATATTTCATCGTATGTAATAACCTCTACGAAAGTCAAAGTATCATTAAAAGTTCCAGAATCTCAAATCGTAAACCAAATTGTTAGTTATTGTTGAAGACTACAGACTATAGCATTCTTGTTAAAAAAAAATTAATTAAATATTCCTTTAGTAGTTACAAGTTAATTTTAAGGCTGCCCTAAAATGATTAAATATTCCTTAAGTAGTTACAAGTTAATTTTAAGGCTGCCCTAAAATGGTTTACATAACCATGAACTTTCCATAAAGCACGCCAGTAATGTCAACTAATTTTATATCAATTGAATAATGTATTTAAAAAAAACAGGATTATATATTATATTATAAATATTATATTATTGCTTCTTCTGCAATTTAAGTCTTGTCTTGAAGACTGTGTGGGGGCAGTGAGCTTCTCGGATACATTACCTCTTGTTCTTGTCGAAGAGGTAAAAATGTTTTTAGCTGATAAATTACACACATGTGTAACACTTTTGTATCATTATTGAGGAAACGTTTCGCCACACAGTGGCTTCATCAGTCCATACAAAGGAGAATGGTGAAGGACAGGAGATGTTTGAGGTAATCAGTCCCTCAGCCTTGAGTCGATGTAATCAGTCTAAGTGTTGCACATGTGTCTAATTTATCAACTTGTCGATTGTCCGAATCATTTATCTACATTCCTGTCAGACACAGCAACATCTTGGGGTCATAATACAGGGAATTCTTCACTTGCTTAACATTCAGTCATGACCTACTTCTACATTTGGATTTGTCAGGTGTGATACCACCTACGACTGCTGCACCTCTCCTACCTACAGTATAAAAGCCACTTCTTCGCACATATCCCGTATTCTTTTCAGAATTGATGGACTAATTACATCGATTCAAGGCTGAGGGACTGATTACCTCAAACTCTTCATGTTCTTCACCATTCTCCATTGTATGGACTGATGAAGCCACTGTGTGGCGAAACGTTTCCTCAATGAAGATACCCAAGTGTTGCACATGTGTCTAATTTATCAACTTGTCGGTTCTCTGAACCATTTATCTACACGTTTTATCTTCCTTTTTATAATAATTGTCTTACCTTATGCGTAATTATCAAGTCTTCCTCTTCATTGAACATTAAAATGGTATAAAATACCGACAGGTTGTTAGGTAAGACACATATGCAACAGTTAGGTATCTTTATTTCGAAACGTTTCGCCTACACAGTAGGCTTCTTCAGTCGACTGAAGAAGCCTACTGTGTAGGCGAAACGTTTCGAAATAAAGATACCTAACTGTTGCATATGTGTCTTACCTAACAATCTTCCTCTTCATGCAAGCAGTCAACATGTACTTTCAGTGTTTTCAACATATCTTCGCAAATCATGTTTAATTGCAAGTCGTCTTCGAACTTTTTTCCACCATTTCCACATCAGTTTTTTTTTTGGTCAGGACAACACACTGTAACTGGAGAATCTAATTTCACTCTTTGCATTCGTTGACAAGTGTTTATTATCAAATGGTTATCTTTATGTGGTAGCATTGTAGTATTTACCTTAGCCCCAGTATTTTCGTTTATGTGAGAAAGCCTTACCCGATCAACTTCTAACTGTCACCGCTAATGTACTGCAACAAGGAAAGGTTCATGCAACTATTGGTATTTGCACGAGACCTTTGTTTAATGTTATGTAGAACATACCTGGTTTTCGTATCTACTTAATAGAAAAACTTTCTTCTGATGCATTTCAAACTTCAAAGAAGATTACACAAATGACCCGCACGTGGGAGAGAGGACCAATTTTCCAAGTCGGATCGAAACGTCGTCAAAAGCTCCTATGTGCAGGTTATTTGAGTATTGTTTCAGTCACTGTATTGTGTCCTTTTTGTTATTTAAAAGAAGTGTGTTGTTCGTTGGGTGTGTAGGCGCCAATTTACAAATATTTAAAAAAAAATATTTTCCGTGAAATATCTTGACTATGCTTCATCTAAAAGCTTCATTAATTAATGAGAATGACTTGTACGGATGATTAAAAGGCTTCATTAATTAATGCGAATAACTCGTATGAATGATTGCCTAAAGTTTAAGCAGCTTAGGTGAGAATTTGCCAATATATTTCCTTAGCTAAGAATTACTGGAATCGTTGAACTCCACGAGATAACTGGAGACTGTTTTCTGGTCGTTGTCTTCAAACATTTAACTGGTGAGGAGAAAGGTTGGTGTTGTCACTGGGCTGCCTAAGTACCAATGTAACAATGTTCTAATGTTGATTTTTATTCAGTAACCCGAGAATGCCACTTCTATTGGCTTTTAATCTTCAATGTTTAACGCATTTTACGTGGGAAATAATTCCCAATAAATTTAACTAATGTAGTTTAAATACTGACTGAGTTTAGCTAGTCTTGTATTACCATATAATATATACATGAATATATACTTATATATACAAGTACACAAAATACATACACGCAAGCATATATACAAATATTCGTACAGGCACATATGTATACACATTATCACGCATGCATATGCACACACACCCACATACGGGTGACTATATTCGTGTTCACATACATTCATGCATGTGTAGGTGCAGATACCCTTAACCATACACAATTAGATTTTATCACTGACCAGCACAATTTGTTACTTGTGCTGAGATACAGATGGAAGATAACTTCGTGTATGGAGTAGTCCCACATTATCTCCAGCCCTCCTCCATGTATGGAATTAACCTCCTTTATCTCTCCTCCTATGTATGAAGTTACTCTCCATTCCCTCCCCTCCAAGTTCATATATGGAGTTATCCTCCGCTACCTTCCCTCCTCCATGTATGGTGTTTTCCTCTCATACCTGCTCCTCCTGCTCCTCCCTCCCTAACTACTACCTCAGCTCGTTTCAAAGTTCTTCCCAACCTGAGGTTCCACTCGCTCCCAGGATGTGAGATCCAAACAGTCGCTTAGTACAAAGGTTCCTGGTTACTGCAGGGTGAACTGTGCCATTTTCTTTTTCCATACTGGCGCCTCTCCCAGTAAAGTGACCCAGAAAAGAAAACACATTCTCGCTAGTTCATTCAACAAATAATTTGCCGAGCGTGAACAAACCACACAATTCAGTTGAAGCAGTACACGAGTAAAGGATGTTTGGCTATAGGCAACCACTCCCACCAAAATCGAGCGGCGTCATTCTGTTGTGAGGCAGACGCTACCACAGAGCTACGAATCACCTGTATCTGTCTCTTCATTGTCAAGTATTTAGATCAGAAACAAGCCTTGTGGATAACTTCTGGCCTTTCTCACAGTTCTTGTGCCAGAGACTTTCTTTTGGCGTCTTACACTCCATAATTAGATGCATATTCTCGTAGTGAATGACTCCTTATTCTGCTACTTTTGCAGATGCCTTACATTTACCGGCTTTGAAAGTGCCGCTGATGCTGCCTTGTTTATCTTTGCAGAAAGAGGATCAGTGTGTAACCCCTTAAGCTTTCATAAGATTTAAAAATTCTTGGGGATGTCATTATCTTTCTACAGCGGTAATATGTAATCCAAAGTTCTTGCTGCTACTAGCAATTACATAGGAAAATTTTCTTGCAAATATTAAATTGCGTATAAACTCTGTCTTACAGCTCTTGTCTCTTAATTTCATGATCAGTGTTTAGCGTCATTTGCGGACAATATTCCGAAGGCCGTGTGATAAATTATATATCACCAGTTGGGATATGCTAATAATTTGTCATTTAAATGGAAATGGCAGATATTCAGTAATTAGTAATTTCAGTGTGACACGAGCTGAATGCTACTTTGATTTAAAAAGTATTTATATATATATATATATATAAATCGTACCGAATAGGTAAAACTGGTCAGTTAACAAGAACTCATTTAAAATTAAGTCCTTTCTAAAATTTTCTCTTATACGTTTGAAAGATACATTTTTTCATTTATGTTTATGCAAAAAATAATAATTTTCTACCAAAAAAAAGCCTTAGAAAACTTACCCAACCTTATAACAAGCGCAATTTAATTTAGCCTAAATATATTTTAGATAAGTTTACAATAATTTCATAATAAACAGAATGAAATATATATTTTGTTACGTTCAGAAGGATTTTTGCTATATTATTGAATACACAAATTTTCGCTTGCTCTATTCGGCAAGAAGTGTTTTGTTATTTAAGCCAAAATCGCAAGTTTTACCTATCTGGCACGACAGATTAAATATATATATATATATATATATATATATATATATATATATATATATATATATATATATATATATATATATATATATATATATATATATATTACCTACTTTCTGAGATGCTCCCCAGCCTTCAGCAGTCCAAAACTCAAGGAATATGACTCTCTCCTGAAGACCATGCTAGAGAGTGTATGGAATCTTTGCCTTGACGATGTACAGTGGTTGCAAGCCTCACTTCCGGTCAGGCTTGGGGGGCTGGGAGTACGCAGATCCTCCCAGATTGCTCTACCAGCTTTCCTATCCTCTTCCATAGCATCAAACGAGTTGATAAGACAAATTCTTCCTGATGCCCTCAGTGACTCAGCAGGAATAGAAGACCCTAGCTATGCCAGTGCCATCACCGAATGGGAGACTCTTGCTGCTCCAGCACCAAACCCTAGTGCAGCACTGGCTCACAAACAGTCATGGCCCGATTGCTGAAAAGGTGCTTGCCAACATGCTCAGGGCTGCAACATCAGATAGGGAGATTGCCCGTCTCCAGGCTGCGAGCGCACCTCACTCCGGGGACTTCCTCCA
>NC_091304.1:38029169-38039169 GCF_038502225.1 Cherax quadricarinatus | reverse complement strand
TTCGTCAGTATTTATGACAATTCTCATGCTCTGGGTTTATATTGTTACAGATCATAGAGCTGAAATCTTCTCCAGGCTGACAGACTGATAACCTCAAATTATTTCTACAAGACTGATGGAATGATGAAATAATTTTTACTTTGTCACTTCTGCTTCAATCCATTGTTTTTGACTGATGATGCTTACCGCATAGGCCTAACATTTCATAGAATCCCCCCCCTCTAAAAAAAAAAAAGGACGAAGAGGCAGGGGAACCAAGGAAGATTGGTGTGAGAAAGAAGCATGGGCAGCAAGGCTCAAGAGAGCAATGGAACATGAGTGATAAAGAAGGCTAAACAAGTTTAGCAATACAGTGGAGATGAAGATGGCTGCAGAGTGCAAGAAGTGGGAGCTATGAGGTGAAGCCACAGAGGCTAAAATATAGTTCCTAGAGGAGAAACAAAGTGCTGAAGTGGGATATAGAGCTGAGGAATGAAAGGAGCATAGTGCTGGGAGCAGAAACGTTAGTGACCAGCAAGGGGACCGAAGAAAGGGAAAGAAGTCCTTTGCAGGAGTGCTATCAGGCCAAAGGGTGGTCGAGGAAATAAGGGAAACAAAAGTGGGGATCATTAGATTGGACTTAGATATATGGAGGGAAAGGAAATAAGAGGAGAGGAAGAGGTCAATTATTTGTGGACTATAGGAGGCCGAAGAGAGGACTTAATGAAAAATGACAGGGGGAGAAAAAAAAAAGATTGAAAATATCATCACACTAACAGGAGAGAAGGGCTTGTCAAAACTGACAAATTTTTGGAGAACTGGGGAACACTCGAGAGGAAAAAAGTCTCCAAGTCAAACTGTTATTCATGACAGAAATGGTACCAAATAGGATTATGAAGCAGAAACCACCATTAATAAAAGATTCACAAAAATACCAGTGGGTATACCTCGACCATGATAGAACAAAAAAAGAATAAGAGCAGCAGAGAGGGTACAAAGACCCCGGTGACAGGAAGGAGAGACAAGGCAGGTATAAAAAAGAAGGAAAAATCAGCCACAGGAGGACCACCAAACAAGAACCACTCACAGAACCCTCTCAACCTCTACCATCCAACTCGAGCCAAACATAATAAACCAAAACAAACCACACTCCGCACCCACAGCCGCCACCACCCCCAGCACAAACTCCATCTTCACAGCAGCCTCTCATAGTATCCTGCACTGCCTCCCACTGCCTCAGCACACACCAACCCGTCCCGCAATCGGCCAGAAAACAGTATTGGATAAGAAGCTGGAGGTATGGTTATTCTGTCTGTGTTGGTGTACAAGAATGAAGAGTGGCGTGAACGAATCACGGGAATGTCCCTAGACATCACAGCATTCACAGAAACAAAGCTCATGGAATGATAATAGACATGATCTTCCTGATTGGATATCAGATCCAGAGGAAAGACTGAGGGCAAGGTTGGGTTGCACTGCTCATCAAAAGCCAGTGAAGTTTCGAAAAGCTGGGAGAATGGACAGATGGGAACACTTCAGACTGGGGGCCCCAAGGTTGTGATAGTGATGTATAACCTGCCACTGAATAGCAAGGGAACAAGACAAGAATTTAATGAGAGCCACTAGCTGAGGTGGCCAGAAAGGCCCCCACGGGCACGGCAAATTTACGCGTCATAAGGTATTTCAGCAAGATTAACTGGAAAAATCTGGATCCACATGGACCAGAAAAGTGGATTAACATGCTGGAGGCGGTACTGTATACGAGGTATATACGAGGATGAACCTCGTATACACCTTAAGCAGTTCTTACTCTGGAGATCTTACACATGGATGGTCCCTTGGCACTAGTGATCACGTGGTCCTGACTTCTGAATACATTGTAGAATTAACAGTGGAGGGTGAAGAAGCATGAGGAAGACTACACAAACAAAAAGCAATTCCTGTACAAAGTGCAGTGAGGAAGAATACTAGAAGGAAAGACAGTAACTGAAATGACGGAACATGTGGTCACAGAGTGCAGGGAGGCAGAGTGGATTTTTGTACCTAGGGGCAACGGAAACAATGGGAAGAACAGACAACTCAGGAAAATAGGGAGAGGAATTGAAGAACCAGAAATGAATGAGTATGGACAAGGAGGGAGGTCCAGCGGCTATACGAGAATGACATAACATCGATAGCTGAACCAAAGTTATTATACCACATCAGGAGGACAGCAACAATCAAGGACCAGGTGATCAGGCTGAGGAAGGAAGGTATCTCACAAGAAATGACCAGGAAGTGTGTGAAGAGCTCAGCACTACATTTAGGTATGTATTCTCAGTGGAGAAAGGCTTCCAGCAAACCAAGGCGGTAGGGTACACCAACAAGGTGATACAACTACTATACAAACTAGATACTTCGAAGGCGGTGGGTCCAGATAACATCTCTCTGTGGGTCCTGAGAGATGGAGCAGAGGCACTGTATGTCCCTAACAACAGTCTTCAATAAATCTACTGAAACAAAGCAATTACCCATTTTTTTTTTTAAAAAATGGGGGACAGGCAGGCAGTATTAAGCTACATACCAGTGTCATTGACATGCTTAATACGTAAAATCACAGAGAAGATTATCAGGAGAAAAGTGATGGGGCACATTGAAAGCAATGAGCTCATGTATGTCAACCAGCATGGCTAAAAGGATGGAAAATCCCTTGTCACAAACCTACTGGAGCTCTACGACAAAGTAACAGAAGACAGAAGATAAAGGGGTGAGTAGACTGAATTTTGTTGGACTATAAGAAGCCTTTCGACAAAGTACCGCACAAGAGATTGGTACTAAAGCTAGAGGAACAGGCAGGAATAACAAGAAAAGCACCGCAATGAATCAAGGAATACCTGACAGGAGAGAAACAACAAGTAATGGTATGTGAGGTGGTGTCAGAGTAGATGCATATGTCGAGTGGGGTCCCACAAGGGTCAGTCCTAGGGCCGGAGCTGTTTCTAGTATACGCGAATAACATGACAGAAGGGATAGATTCAGAAAAGTCCCCGTTTTCGGACAATTAAGTTAATGCAGAGAATTCAAGCAGGTGAGGATCAGGTAATACTACAAACGGATCGGGTAAGGCTGTAACCCTGGTCAGACAAATGAATCTTGAGTTTAACCCTACCAAGTGCAAAGTCAGGAAGCTTAAGGAAGGACAAGGTGATCGCAAACGAAGTACATGCTCAGGGGTCAAAGGTTGTAAACCTCACTCAGGGGATCTTGGGGTATCATTCTGAGTACATCCCCTGAGACACACATCAACCAACTGCTGCAGCATATTGGCACTTGGCAAACCTAAGAACAGCGTTTTGACGTCTAAGAAACATTCACTATACTACACTGTGAACATCAGTTCCATCCTAGAATATGCAGCACCAGTAAGGAACCCACACCTGGTCAAGCTCGTCAAGAAATTAGGGAAAGTCCAAAAGTTTCCTACAAGACTAGTTCCGGAGCTATGGGGTATATGCTATGAGGAGAGGGTAAGGGAAGTCAACCTGATGACACTGGATAGCAGGACGAATAGAAGGGATTTGATAACTACGTACAAAATACTGAGAGGAGGAATTGACGAGGTGAATAGGAACAGAATGTTTAAGAGATGGGATCAAATTATAATAAAAAAGCGCTAAACCTACAAGGGTCATACAGCTGATGGGATAAAAGAACAAGAGGACGCAACTAGAAGTTGAAAAGTCAGACGAATCATTGGGACGTTAGGAAGTATTTTTTCAGCCTTAGAGTTGTCAAGAAGAACAGTCTAGAGAGTGATGAGACTATCTGTACGTATCTTTAATTAGAGTTACGATCAAGCTCTTGGAGTTGGGAAAGTGGGCCTATTAGCGACCAACGAAGAGTCGGGGCAAGAAGCTGTGAATCGACTCTTGCAGTGTGTACATTTACGTTATTACACACCAACTCTCTCTCTCTCTCTCTCTCTCTCTCATACACACACACACAAACTTCTCTCGCTCTCACATGTAAACCAATAAAAGGTATCCATTTATATCTGGGTAATTTTTATCACCGAGGTCAGTGTGTGTTGTGTTAATTGCGTCCAATTGGTAAGGTCCTGCAGATGGCCTCTTATGTCCAGTAATTACCATGTTGTCGTCAGCCCACGCAACGTCAGGTACAATCAAGAGCACGCACGTACGTGTGTGTGTGTGTAAACGTGAGCGTGTTTTGTGTGTATGAGTGTGTTTCATAAGTGTATGTGTGTGTTTTATGAGATTTTGAGTATATTTGAGTATGTCTCTGTCGATATGGTTGAAAAAGTCAAGTCTCAGCTCCTGGCCCTGCTAGGGGCCGGGGATGCTGAGACAAAACCACTCGTGGAAGTAGGTCGTGTGTCTAGGTTAAACAAGTGTGGAGAAATCCTTGCATCAAGATTCCATGATGTTGCTGTTTGCCAGAGTAAACTCTAGCCAAACACATTCAGTTCCACTTTTATGTCTTTAAATTATATCTTACATACATCGTCACTCCACCACCTTTCCTATTGATCCTGTGGGTGTTGAATAATTTATAGCCTTGTATTATAGCAACGATATCTATGCTTCCTGCACATGCAATTAATCTTAGCTCATCTACCTTATATTTTATGCTCCTATTAGTAGTATAATAAACCTTAAGGGAGCTAGTCACTTCCCTCTACTCTACTCTCTTTGTTGACCAGTTCTATTGCATTTATTAGTACAGTGGAACCTCAAATTTCGAACGTATCACTTATCGAACTCTTCGAAAATCGAATGCTTTTTTCGAATCAACTTTGTCCTTATTATCGAACTCGCCCCTATTTTCGAACTTTAAGATGAACAATATCCTTTGAACCTATCTCTGAGTTGTTCTGGCATTTATGCCACTATCATCCCGATTGCTGTAATCTGTTTCCCACACACAGCCACACCTCTACCTTCTATCAGTTTAAGTCAGACAACTCAGCAATGGCCCCCTCTTGCCAAAGTGTGGTAACGCTGCCACACTTGCCCCAAAGAGATGTACCGCATCCTTTGCATACACATGTTTGTCATGGAAATTATCCTAGTTCTCATTGGAAGATTGTAAATTCTTTGTCTACCTAGACCTTTCCCTAGACCAGGGATGGTCAGCCTTCTGCATTCCATGCACCAATTTTTTCACACTTTAATTCAGATGCGTCATACGACTCTTCGGTTCTTAAAATGCTAATATTGACATTAAGTACATTTACATAAAATGATTTATATAAAGAAAAGATAAACGTTTACTTTAACGAGACTTTCTGAGTCTGCTTTGATTTCGTCAAACTTGTAATGTTTGGAGTTAAATTAGTTACTCAGAGCACCAGAGAATTCTTCAAATTTAAATCAGTCAGTCATGTCCTTAGTTTTTTGTTTAATAAATTTCATTGATGTATATGCTTGTTCGCATCTGTTCGTTGTTCCAAAACGGCAAATTTTCTTTGTTCTGGAAAATGTTCACAGAGTAATGATCGTCAAAAATTAATTATGTCAGAAACATTTGGAACTGAAGGAACCTCATCATGTTTCATTTTTAAGTAATGAATTTGTTTTCAAATCAATAAGTTCCATTATTATGTTACTAGGCATCCTCAGGTTTTTTGTTCATTAAGTGAAAATGGGTTTATAAATGTGAGTATGTTGTATTTAGCAAAATCACTAGAACGACTACTTAATGACTCTTGCAGTAATGTGATTTTTCCAATATATATTCAGTAAAATTGCCATTATCTTCAGCACATTCACTATTCTTGTAACTGTGGAAACGGGAACAAATGCTCATTTTCTAATCGAGATGTAAACAGTTTTAACTTCATCTTTAATACATTCATATCATTTACTAAGCTAGTAAACAATTTATTCTTACACCGCAGTTTCAGATTTAGATCACTGAGATGGCTGGTAACATCAACTATAAAAGCTAAATGAAATAGCCATTTGTTACCACATAAAAGGCCAGTTTCCAAAATCTACTGAGAACGTGTCATCTAGTAAGCCAGCGCACCTCACCTTGCAGGATGATCATCATATTCCAAATCTAACAATTCACAATATTCTCTCAATTCTTTTATTTAATACTCTTGCTCTTATATTATTCAGACACTTCACGAACCGTAACTCATGCTGCAGATTTAAAGTTTTTCCACACAGTGACTTTTGGTGTTTACTGCAATGTTTTAGTAGACGACCACCTAACTTGAATTTCTTATAATTTTTTTTTCTACAAATCTGTTATTGATACTTTTGTATGAGTAGGCTTGTTTTTTTTATTTTTACTGGGGTGCAATGCGCCAAAAGTGGCGCATTGCATGATTAAATATTCATTCATTGCCAACTCTTCTAGGTATAATGCTACACAAGACTTTGACCTCCTTAGACCTAATTAACTGTCCTGTATTTATCTAGCAGCTCCTGTCTCCTGCCCTTCCTAATTTGTTTCCACCAGCACTGAGGTAGATAATGGGCTTGTTCCTATTATTTGACGTATTATCCAACCTGTTGACTGTGTCTTTTGCTTCCAACTGTGCCCTCGTGAAAAAAAAAAACATACCACGGGCGGGGCTGGAACCCGGCATTAGAGAGTCTCAAAACCCCATACCGCTCCGCCCGTGGTATGGTTTGTTTGCAATCGTGTCATTACAATTTCGTGAGTCGTGTCCTCGTGTATTCATTCTCCGCCTCTCGATTAGACTATCCCGGTTCAAACCCGTACTGTAGTTTGCAATCGTGTTATGAAATAGTGAGTTATCGCAGTTCACTCAGCAAAGTCTCTCGATTATTTTCTGTGGTTATGCCTTTCGTGGGTCTTTCATCTTATGTCATCAGTTTCCGTTCCTTTAGCTTTACCTCAATGTTCATTATAATAATTGTAATTATGGGAGAGCGCAAAACCCGTAGGATTATACAGCGCATGTGGGGGGGGGGATGGAAGGTAAGCAGGCTCAATTCAGGGAACCGGAGCAGAGATCTAATTCTTTAGATCAAGAGCCCCTCACCAGAGTCAAGGAATCTCCCTTGAGGGGCCTCAAAGTTCATTTCTCTTAACTACAACTGGTTTTGTAATAATGTTGGTAGAATTACCGACAATATGTAGAGTAAAAGGACACAAGTGCAACTAATGTGACATTTTATTGTGGCAACGTTTCGCTCTCCAGGAGCTTTTCAAGCCGTTACAAGCTGTAACGGCTTGACAAAGCTCCTGGAGAGCGAAACGTTGCCACAAAATGTCACATTAGTTGCACTTGTGTCCTTTTACTTTACACAACTGGTTTTGTTGCACGCCTCGGAACTTTCTCTAATTTCTTAAAATTCTCCATTAGGTGAAGGTTCCATGCTGGGGATGCATACTCTAAGAAATGCTTAACATATGTTGATTATGATGCCATTTATGTTGACATTTCTTAGAGTTGCCAAACTAGCATTCACTGCAGAGGTTATTCTTTTGATGTACGTTCCCGCCAACATGCTCGGCACTATGCTCACTCCAAGGACTTCATGAGTGCAGGTTGAAGTCTGTGTTCCCGATTCTATACTTAGTTTTCGTTCTTGCTTCTTCCACAGTTTTTCATAATTTTGGAATTCTGGGGATGAATTCCAGTAGCAACTCGTCTGACCAATGTTGCAGTTTGTTCAAGTTAATTTGCAATCTTTCCTCTTTTAGTATGTCATTCACACATACCAGCAACTCTGCTGATCCTAATTCAATAATCTGATATCTTTTTGTACGTTCCCATAAGTTACTCTTTGATCTCCAGGATCATTTTATTTTTGCCACAAAATGACGCATTAGTTGCACATGTGTCCTTGTATCTAGCAAATTGTCGGTAATTCTATCAGTACTATTATACTCGCCTGCATTTAAAATTTGTCTGGGCCTATTGAGGGGTACAGTATCAACAACCTTCTTGCACTTCAAGAATACGCAGTCTACCTAATGCTTTTTCTCCTGTGTCATTTCTGCCTCACAGTGGAGGGGGAACAGCGGCAGAGTGGAGGGTGACAGATCTGGACTCCAGGTGACAGGCGGGGGACTGAGGGTGACTAGGGAGGACCCAGGGAGACAGATGGAAAACGGTGAGCAAAAGATGGGAAGACGGTTGATGGAAGAGGGTGACGGAGTGAGTGAAGGTGGAGGATGGAAACTGACAGGTTGTGGGACAGAGTGACAGGGAGGGACGGAGGGTAACACTTGAGGGGACGGACTATGACAGATGGGAGGACGGAGGGTGACAGGTGGAGGTAACAGGTGGGGGTAACAGACGCTGTCCAACTTAAGGGAAATGTATTGCAACTGGCTGTGCAATACTGTAAATAAGATTTCGCAGTAATGGAAATCGAAATTGAATTCTGATTTGGATTGGTATCGAGAACACGTTTGAAACGCGTACTGGGACTGGTATCGAGAACCCGTTTGAAACGCATATTGGGATTGGTATCGAGAAAACATTTGAAACGCATTTTGGGAATGGTACATGACTACATACAGAGTTGCAGTTGTTGGACCAAGGATTAAAAACACTGTTGGGATTAGTAAAGGTAAAAATAGTGGAAATAGGATTAACAGTAGTGTGGGGAACAAGACTGGAAAAGATTGAGACAAATTATGGCCTCGATTGGAAACAGCATAGGGATAGGCATACGGAACATGATTGGGAGACTATTAAGATTAATATTTAGGTATCCCTGACGGGGTATCTATTTTTTTTTATTTATTTCATTCTAACTAAACCCGTGAGTCCACCACACGTTTCCACATCTACCACAACACCCCTATCCTTCGTCGCTGGAATGGGGACATAACACATACAAACTACTCAACTTTAGCCGCAGACCAAGACAACGAACCCACAGCAATCTCGGAGCTAGAACATTTGAGACTTTGTCCACTCCAGCAGATTCCCCAGGAGGCGCAACGGTATCATCAACTGGGGGATATCAACACCTCATTGCTCAAACTTTTCACCATACCTTCACCACTCTAATGGCAGTTTCAATGGCACCATCACGTCTATGTCCGCAGTCTCACCTACCTACCAGTGCATGTAAGGATATCATCGCCGCTAAGAGAGAAACTCCAGACACGACCATCACACTAGAATTATACACTTGGGAGCACTACTCTGGTGCCGTGGCAGTAACGCCAGTTCCTACCCCCCATCAACCCTTAAAGTTTAGGGGTTGATTGGTCTCCCCACCCGACACTTTACCCCCCACACCCACTTAGCAAGACGTGTCAGTGATTGCACTACTAGTACGTTGGTGGTAGACCAAGTGCTGCAGTAGTGGACTGTCTACACACATCCACTAAACTCGAAAGCTGGCAGAACCGGGAAGTTCTCATCTGTAATACATGTTAATAAATGGTCGAGTAGCCTCGAAATACACAGATGATGGTGTCTGGTGAACGTCATCTACAGTTGCATGGCACTACAGGTGAGATCACTTATACATCCTGTGTCCCGTGGCCTGGGAGACAACGCTCTCGCCTCACAGTGTCGGTGGTTCAATTCCCGGCGGTGTAAAAACATTAGGCGTGTTTTCATATACTTGCTGTCCCCGTTCACCTATCATTAAGTAGGTATTGGAAGTTAGTCGACTGGTGTGGGTCGCATCCTGGAGGACAAAATTGAAGTACCACAATAGAAATTAGACAGTTCTCGATGACACTCACTTTCTTGGGTGCCTAACCCTCCCTTCCCTGGGTTAAAAATCCGAAGAAAACCTTACAGCCTAACCCTCTGCCCCACTCAAGGGGTATAAGAAGCTGGAAGGTGCCATCTTTTTCCATCTCATGGCAGTTCTGAATGTCCATCGTCCAACTATTACCGTAACCGACACCACACTGTCGTTACGGTTAAAATTTCCAAAAAAATCTCAACAAATAGCAGCCAACAAACTTACTGTTCATTTGGTGCTTGTTGACCTGGGTGACGTCATGCAGTTCCTCAACGGTGCTTGTTGACCTGGGTGACGTCATGCAGTTCCTCAACGGTGCT
>NC_091304.1:37961669-38024169 GCF_038502225.1 Cherax quadricarinatus | reverse complement strand
GAGGGAGAGAGAGAGAGAGAGAGAGAGAGAGAGAGAGAGAGAGAGAGAGAGAGAGAGAGAGAGAGAGAGAGAGAGAGAGAGAGAGAGAGAGAGAGAGAGACAATAAATTGGAAACGTAAAGATTAAGAAAAGATTGAGTTGAGTCGACAAGAGGAAAAAAATGAGGATGAGGAGGAGGAGGTAAAGGAGGAGGAAAAGGAACGTATAGAGAGGAGGAAATATAGGAAGGAATCACTGTTAAGATTTTTAGCAAGAGGCAGTAGATGAGGTCGAAGAGGCAAAGGGTAAACAAGGTTACTTGAAGAGTGATATGAAGTAGGAAGCAGTATAAGGTGTCAGGATCAAGGTTCAGTGAGAGAGAGTAAGGAAGGATGTGTAGTTGGTTGATTATCTAGGATGAAAGCGGGGCAGTAATAGAAGGAAATTAAAAGAATTTATTAATTAATCCGTTTTAATAATGAGTGGAGAGCAGGAAAGTACATTTAGAATGCAAACCATCCTCTTAATGACAGTCAAACGGGTGACTGTTTAACTAATCTTAAACGGTAATTATCTGACTGGCATTCATTTTAGTGCGTCTATGTGCAAATGAGCGTACAGTGTTACCCAGATTTGTGTATCAAAGTGTTACTGCTGCCCACATCTTTCGTGGGTCACAGTGGCGGATAACACAGCCAAGAGACAGAGATGCTGCTTGTCATGTCTGAACAGTACAACGACAGACCTGCTACTAGCATGGACCAGGGGTTAGCATTCCAGTTCATTCTTCATTCATGTATCTGAGTGTTAGTGCTATCCTGTTTTCTCTTAGTACTTCTAAACATTTTATCACCTTTTTCTTATAAAAGCAGAATAATCTGGCACTCCATGTCATTTTTTTCGCATGCGCCAATTTTCCCCCACTTCCTGTTGTTTGTGTACGTCTAACTCTTATTTAAGTTTTTTCTTTGTTAAAATCTGCATTATTTGATTATGCATAAATTACAGTAATTACGACCGTGATAAATTCGGATTAGCAATGTTTTACCAGCACGTGGTGCCCAAAGCGCTTCACGCAGTGCCAGTGCCCGGCATGGGGTTGCCATATATGATTTTTGGTAAATATTTTTTTTTCGGTTGTATGTTGAGCTATCTTGTTGAAACTTGGGCAATGTATGATGGAAGCCGCTTCTTAAAGTACACCAAAACATGAAAGAAATAGAATGATAAAAAACGGAGTTCACTGCTCAGCCATTAGACGCCCCTTAGAGCTCTTAAGACTTGTGCAATAAGAACATAAGACCATAAGAAATAAGGAACACTGCAACAGGCCTACTGACCCATACAGAGAAGGTCCATGTCCCCCCATGGATTAGCCCAATGACTATCCCCCCGGATTAGCCCAATGACCCACCCAGTCTGGTCACCTCCACTCAAAGATGGAGCACGGCACCAGACCCAGCAGCACAAGCTAGTCAGGTCCAACTCACACCCACCCACACCCACTCATGTATTTATCTAACCTATTTTTAAAACTACACAACGTTTTAGCCTGAATAACTGTACTCGGGAGTTCCACTCATCCTCAACTCTATTACCAAACCAGTGCTTTCCTATATGCTTCCTGAATCTGAAATTTTCCAACTTGAAACCATTGCTGCGAGTCCTGTCTTGGCTGAAAATTTTCAGCACGCTATTTACATCCCCTTTATTTATTCCTGTTTTGCATTTATACACCTCGATTATATCCCCCTAATTCTGCGCCTTTCGAGAGAGTGCAGATTCAGGGCCCTCAGTCTATCCTCATAGGGAAGATTTCTAATACATGGGATCATCTTTGTCATCCTCCTCTGTACGTTTTCCAGAGCATTTATATCCATTCTGTAATACGGTGACCAGAACTGCGTAGCACAATCTAAATGAGGCCTAACCAAGGATATATAGAGTTGAAGAACAACCTGAGGACTTCTATTATTTATACTTCTAGATATGAAGCCAAGAATTCTGTTAGCTTTATTGCGAACACTAATGCACTGTTGTCTTGGTTTTAGATTACTGCTAACCAGAACTCCTAAATCCTTTTCACAATCAGTAGTAATAAGATCTACATTATTTAGTTTATATGTGGCATAGTTATTTAACTGTCCAACATTTAGAACTTTGCATTTGTCAATATTAAACTGCATCTGCCACTTCTCCGACCATTGCATCAGCCTAATCAAATCATCATGGAGTGCTCTAGTGTCCTCATTAGAATGAATTGGACGGCCTATTTTGGTGTCATCAGCAAATTTGGTTATGTCGCTATTTATTCCCTCATCTATGTCGTTTATGTAAATTGTGAACAACAACGGGCTTAACATTGACGAACACCGCTTGTGACGTGTCCCCATTCTGATTTCTCCCCATTTATGCAAACTCTCTGCTGCCTATTTGTCAGCCATTCCTCTACCCAGGAAAAAATTTCTCCTCCTATTCCGTGTGGCTTAAGTTTCCTCAATAGCCTCTGGTGTGGAACTCTATCGAAAGCCTTACTGAAGTCCATATACACAATATCATATTCAATATCATATGCAATGTTAGTTTTCTCTGTTGTTCAAGGTTTTCTCGGTGTTGTTCAAGGTTTTTACATTTAGTTTACTATCACACTGTGCATTCTATGGTATAATTAACTACTTTTGTGTTTAAAAATCTTAAAAGAAATCTACATACAGTTTGCAGGGGTCTGGAACGGATTAATAGTATTTACATGCAATCCAATGGGGAAATTAAGCTCGGGTCAAGACCAGATCGGGTCGCGACCAGAGTTTTGGAACGAATTATGGTCCTTTTCAAAGGTTCCACTGTATGTGAAATCTTGCATGTTTATGAGCAATCCTACCATTATGTAAAACAATTACAGGCTTTCGTTTTACACTCACATGGTAGGACGGTGGTTACTGTCTACCTCCAGCGACATATTGTCCCGCTTCAAGATACCATACAATGTACATGTCACCTTATCTACTCCACCACCGATCCTACAAGCAACATTAGCCTAGCCAACTAGGCTTGTTTCATGTTGCGAGGACACTCGTGGCAGTGGTATGCTCAAGAATTAATTTCAGCCTCCTGTTTGAATGTCCACCTCAACAGTCTATATATCATAACATAACATATATCATAACATAACATATATCATAACATAATGCAACCATAAAAAAATCACTTCTAATAGTACCCCGTCCAATTTAAAATTCTGAAATAGCATATAGTCTAAAATTTATACCTTTGTACACGCAGGTTTACCAGGTAACAGCTGAGGCTTGGAGCCGCCTCAAGACAATCCTAAAACTCGCTTGTTATCCACAGAATCATGCCTGACTAATATGATTCATTCAACTAGGTGTATTTCTGTACGCTTCAGGAAGGTTAGCATGGGTCCCACTGTAACTAATATTCTAGTTTTTACAGATGAGTCTCACAACAACATGGCTGTGATGTGCTCTAACTTAAGTCTGCTATCATGACTCATGAAATCGTAACAGGATTGCAGACAAGTCACGAAACAGGTGGAGCTTTAATCCCATTACAATTTCGTGAGCCATGACAGTAGCTTTTTAACGATTTGAGCTAGATCACTCCACAACAAATTAACGTGAAATTCCTCTGTGAAAACCTGATCTGTGATCACAGTGGGACCTATGCGAACACTCCCAAGGTGTACAGAAATGTACCTACTTGCATGACTTTTCAGACCGGCATAATGCGGCAGACAACGCACTGACCTGTTGCTTTTAGAACCGACTGACCTTGATCTGAATCCCTACCAGTTTTGTGATTTGTTTGATATCAGCATTTAATTTTGCGAGGATGGACAAGAAATATGGATGCACCAAATTAACGTTTGATGGCTGCACAGGAGAGTGATTATGAGTAATAGATGTCAATATCAGTACCAAATAATGGGATTATTTAATAATAATAATAATAATAATAATAATAATAATAATAATAATAATAATAATAATAATAATAATAATAATAATAACAACAACGGATATAAAGCGATAAATTCAACATCGATTCTTGCCAATCAGTTATCTATCAGGACTCACGAGATCGTAATGGCACAGTCTGGAGTTTTATGACTCTAACAGCGAGTTCAAGCCCCCGGTGGTATGGTTTAGTTATCTATCAGTCCACCAGAGTGCTAATCTACATGTACTCTGTGTAATAAGCTACATGTACCTTGTCTACTAGGTTTCATGTACTGTCTACTAACGTGAATGTACTGCCTAGAATCTTACAAATACTGTCTAATATCATATATATATATATATATATATATATATATATATATATATATATATATATATATATATATATATATATATATATATATATATATATTTATATATATATATATATATATATATATATATATATATATATATATATATATATATATATATATATATATATATATATATATATATATGTCGTGCCGAATAGGCAGAACTTGCGATCTTGGCTTAAATAGCAACGCTCATCTTGCCATATAGGACAAGCGAAAATTTGTGTATGCAATAATTTCGCCAAAATCATTCTGAACCTAACGAAAAAAATATATTTCACTGTGTTTGTTAAGTATTTAATTATCGTAAACAAATCTAAAATATATTTAGTTGGGTTTGGCTAAAATAAATTGTTCTTGTTATAATAAAGTTAGGTAAGTTTTTTAAGATTCTTTTGGTGTAAAATTAAAAATGTTTACATTAACATTAATGAAAAAAAATATATCTTTAAACGTATAAGAGAAAATTTTAGAAAGGACTTAATTTTAAATGAGTTCTTGCTAATTGACCAGTTTTACATATTCGGCACGATATATATATATATATATATATATATATATATATATATATATATATATATATATATATATATATATATATATATATATATATATATATATATATATATATGTCGTGCCGAAAAAGGCAGAACTTGCGATCTTGGTTTAAATAGCAACGCTCATCTTGCCATATAGGACAAGTGAAAATTTGTGTATGCAATAATTTCGCCAAAATCATTCTGAACCTAACGAAAAAAATATATTTCACTGTATTTGGTTAGTATTAAATTACTGTAAACAAATCTAAAATATATTTAGTTAGGTTAGGCTAAAATAAATTGCACTTGTTATAATAAGGTTAGGTAAGTTTTCTAAGTTCCTTTTGGTGCAAAATTATAAATTTTTACATCAACAATAATGAAAAATATATATCTTTAAACGTATAAGAGAAAATTTTAGAAAGGACTTAATTTTAAATGAGTTCTTGCTAATTGACCAGTTTTACATATTCGGCACGACATATAGAGTATGTAGGAAAGAGGGAAATTATTTCCCAGTAAAAGTAGGCCTTAGACAAGGATGTGTGATATCACCGTGGTTGTTTAATGTATTTATAGATGGGGTTGTAAGAGAAGTAAATGCGAGGATCTTGGGAAGAGGCGTGGAGTTAAAAGATAAAGAATCACACATAAAGTGGGAGTTGTCACAGTTGCTCTTTGCTGATGACACTGTGCTCTTGGGAGATTCTGAAGAGAGGTTGCAGAGATTGGTGGATGAATTTGGTAGGGTATGCAAAAGAAGAAAATTAAAAGTGAATACAGGAAAGAGTAAGGTTATGAGGATAACAAAAAGATTAGGTGATGAAAGATTGGATATCAGATTGGAGGAAGAGGGTATGGAGGAGGTGAATGTATTCAGATATTTGGGAGTGGACGTGTCAGCGGATGGGTCTATGAAAGATGAGGTGAATCATAGAATTGATAGGGGAAAAGGGTGAGTGGTGCACTTATGAGTCTGTGGAGACAAAGAACTTTGTCCTTGGAGGCAAAGAGGGGAATGTATGAGAGTATAGTTTTACTAACGCTCTTATATGGGTGTGAAGCATAGGTGATGAATGTTACAGCGAGGAGAAGGCTGGAGGCAGTGGAGATATCATGTCTGAGGGCAATGTGTGGTGTGAATATAATGTAGAAAATTCGTAGTTTGGAAGTTAGGAGGAGGTGCGGGATTACCAAAACTGTTGTCCAGAGGGCTGAGGAAGGGTTGTTGAGGTGGTTCGGACATGTAGAGAGAATGGAGCGAAACAGAGTGACTTCAAGAGTGTATCAGTCTGTAGTGGAAAAAAGGCGGGGTTGGGGTCGGCCTAGGAAAGGTTGGAGGGAGGGGGTAAAGGAGGTTTCGTGTGCGAGGGGCTTGGACTTCCAGCAGGCATGCGTGAGCGTGTTTGATAGGAGTGAATGGAGACAAATGGTTTTTTAATACTTGACGTGCTGTTGGAGTGTGAGCAAAGTAACATTTATGAAGGGGTTCAGGGAAACCGGCAGGCCGGACTTGAGTCCTGGAGATGGGAAGTACAGTGCATGCACTCTGAAGGAGGGGTGTTAATGTTGCAGTTTAAAAACTGTAGTGTAAAGCACCCTTCTGGCAAGACAGTGATGGAGTGAATGATGGTGAAAGTTTTTCTTTTTCAGGCCACCCTGCCTTGGTGGGAATCGGCCAGTGTGATAATAATAATAAAATGAAATATATGTATTCTGTCTACTAACCTCCACATACTGTCTACTTACGGCCATGTACTCTACTATCCAACTTGCACTCTACTAACCTACATTTCTTCCTTGTACTATCCTGCATGTACTCTATTAACCTGCAGGTACTGTCCACTAACTGCATGTACTGTCTACTAACTGCATGTACTGTCTACTAACTGCACGTACTGTCAACTAACCTGCCTGCACTCTGTGTATGAAGATGCAGAGGAGTCTAAATTACGCTGGTGGTCTCCTCTTTACAAAACAATGATGTGTTGATTGCAATACGAAAGGCCTAGAGCTATCATTCTACTGTCCTCCTTGTTGTTTTGCATCCTGTATCGCTTGGTTTGCGATATTTGCATAGTATATCAATATATATACATATATATATATATATATATATATATATATATATATATATATATATATATATATATATATATATATATATATATATATATATATATATATATATATATATATATATATATATATATATATATATATATATATATATATATATATATATATATATATATATCAATAACAACACTGTGACTAGCCGGGGAATCAAAGCCATGTTTAGCCCGCCTCTTGATGAGCGATAATCAGACGACGCTCTAACCCACAGGACCATCCAATTCTACAAAAGATCACACACTCAGCAGAGCTAGGTGTTGTACCGTAATCCTAGGACATACGATGTTGTGGGTGTCTCAGAGCTAATTTCATTGTACTCCCCGTTTGGTGTACTAGCCTCCGCCAGCAGTATATATCGTATTGTAACCACGAACGAGTGGTATTTAATCAATAACAACACTGCGACTAGCCAGGGGATCGAACCCGTGTTGTTTTAGCCTGCAGCTGTATAACCCTTGTGGTTTATCAATTTTTTTATTTGAATTATAATTATGTTGTAGCCCGTTTCATGGTGAGCGAAAATTGTCAGAATTTATTTATTGTACAGGGTCTAAGGTGGATTTCCACATTTGAACATTTTAATTAATGATCATTAGGATTATAGCTTATGCCTGCAATAAAAGTTTTTGGTATACCCTGTATTTCGATGTTTGCCATGTTAATGATAGTTATCCGACACAGCAACACAATGGCATCTTTGTAGAGAGCATATCTGCTAACCTCTGACCCAACTTGTGGACATGACTTACTTTCACTAGTGGGTCCCGCCCACTTGTGATGACGCCTTCAACTGCTGCATCACTTTTCTGGCTCCAGCACACAAGTATCTTATCGGAGACGCCAGTGCTGATTTCGGAAAGTTAAATGCATGGTATGGGTATGTGTGCAGGAAACGGAAGGTTTGCAGTACTAAGTACGGAAGACATTACAAATACTAATTTATAAAATATAAAACTACGAGAAAATGAGGCGATAGGCGAAGCTTAAATTTCTTTAATACCTACGATACAAATTATTTGAGTACGAGGAGCAAAAAAGGCAAACTAACACAAACTGCATATATAAGAAACATATATTATTTCAGTTACCGAGACCTGGTTCAGTCCAGAAAATAAATACATGCTTGGTGAATGCTTAGCAGGAGGTTGCGACAGACAACAGGACGTAGTGAGGGATGTTAGGTAAATTTTATGCTGTTGCGACCCCTCAAGGAAGGTTCCTTGATGTTGGTGAGGGGTTCTTGATTTAGGGAATTGGATCTGTGCTCCAGTTCCCCGAATTAAGCCTGAATGCCTTCCACATCCCCCCCCACCGAGGCGCTGTATAATCCTCCGGGTTTAGCGCTTCCCCCTTGATTATAATAATAATAATATGCTGTTGCGTCGGAGAAGGAACGATCGGACCCGGAATTTGGCTACAGTTTCTTGATAAGTGTGAGGAAGTAATCTTGGATACGGCTGTGCCGATCCCGCAGCAGCAACAAGATCACTTTCAAAGCTTACAGAAAGCCTTCACACAAGAATGTTTTGATACATTACAAGTCACAATATACATACACCAAACGAAGGGTAGTTATTGGTTAATATTTACAGGTTAACGGAAATTGTAATTCTATTTTTCTTGGGGAGGAATATGTCTGTCTTCTACAAACATTTACAAACTTTAATTCCCATTCTTCTCCATACAAGACTACAGACGGAGAGCGAAGGCAACTTTAATGCAACATTCAAGAAACACACCACCAAAAAATATATAGTTGGAAAATTGCAAAAACTGCAAAAACTAGGACAAAGGATTTGCAACATTTCAGTCCCATGATTTTGGTCACATTTGGAGAGACCAAAGTTGGTCATAATGTCTTAGTGTGTTGGTCATTACATGCTGAAGTGTGTTGATCATCACATCTTATAGTGTGTTGGTCATTACTTGTTCTAGTGTGCTGTTCATTACATATTATAGTGTGTTGGTCATTACTTATTGTGGTGTGCTGGTCATTACATATTGTAGTGAGCTGGTCATTACATATTGTAGTGAGCTGGTCATTACATATTGTAGTGTGCTGGTCATTACTTATTGTGGTGTGCTGGTGTGCTGGTCATTACATATTGTAGTGAGCTGGTCATTACATATTGTAGTGTGCTGGTCATTACATATTGTAGTGTGCTGGTCATTACTTATTGTGGTGTGCTGGTCATTACATATTGTAGTGTGCTGGTCATTACATATTGTAGTGTGCTGGTCATTACATATTGTAGTGTGCTGGTCATTACATATTGTAGTGTGCTGGTCATTACATATTGTAGTGTGCTGGTCATTACATATTGTAGTGAGCTGGTCATTACATATTGTAGTGTGCTGGTCATTACATATTGTAGTGTGCTGGTCATTACATATTGTAGTGTGCTGGTCATTACATATTGTGGTGTGCTGGTCATTACATATTGTAGTGTGCTGGTCATTACTTATTGTGGTGTGCTGGTCATTACATATTGTAGTGTGCTTGTCATTACATATTGTAGTGTGCTGGTCATTACTTATTGTGGTGTGCTGGTCATTACATATTGTAGTGTGCTGGTCATTACTTATTGTGGTGTGCTGGTCATTACATATTGTAGTGTGTTGGTCATTACATATTGTAGTGTGTTGGTCATTACATATTGTAGTATGCTGGTCATTACATATTGTAGTGTGTTGGTCATTACATATTGTAGTGTGTTGGTCATTACATATTGTAGTATGCTGGTCATTACATATTGTAGTGTGCTGGTCATTACATATTGTGGTGTGTTGGTCATTACATATTGTGGTGTGTTGGTCATTACATATTGTAGTGTGTTGGTCATTACATATTGTAGTGTGCTGGTCATTACTTATTGTAGTGTGGTGGTCATTACATATTGTAGTGTGTTGGTCATTACATATTGTATTGTGCTGGTCATTACTTATTGTGGTGTGTTGGTCATTACATACTGTGGTGTGCTGGTCATTACTTATTGTGGTGTGTTGGTCATTACATATTGTAGTGTGCTGGTCATTACTTATTGTGGTGTGGTGGTCATTACATATTGTAGTGTGCTGGTCATTACATATTGTGGTGTGCTGGTCATTACATATTGTAGTGTGTTGGTCATTACATATTGTAGTGTGCTGGTCATTACTTATTGTAGTGTGGTGGTCATTACATATTGTAGTGTGTTGGTCATTACTTATTGTAGTGTGCTGGTCATTACATATTGTGGTGTGTTGGTCATTACATATTGTAGTGTGCTGGTCATTACTTATTGTGGTGTGCTGGTCATTACATATTGTTGTGTGTTGGTCATTACATATTGTGGTGTGCTGGTCATTACATATTGTGGTGTGTTGGTCATTACATATTGTAGTGTGCTGGTCATTACTTATTGTGGTGTGTTGGTCATTACTCCTTGTGTGGGTAATCAGGCCATGTGATGATCATTATATGCTGGCAGGAAGGATACATCACAATACATCAGCTGTGTCACCATCAGTCACATGCTGGCAGGAAGGATACATCACAATACATCAGCTGTGTCACCATCAGTCACATGCTGGCAGGAAGGATACATCACAATACATCAGCTGTGTCACCATCAGTCACATGCTGGCAGGAAGGATACACCACAATACATCAGCTCCCTTGCTTAATATAGTCTCTGTGTAGCCCCCTTGGTTAATATAGCCCTTCTGAAGCTCCCTTGCTTAATATAGTCTCTGTGTAGACCCCTTGGTTAATATAGCCCTTCTGAAGCTCCCTTGCTTAATATAGTCTCTGTGTAGCCCCCTTGGTTAATACAGTCCCTATGCAGCTCCCTTGGTTAATATAGTCCCTGCGCAGCTCCCTTGGTTAATATAGTTCCTGTGTAGCTCCCTTGGTTAATATAGCCCTTCTGAAGCTCCCTTGCTTAATATAGTCTCTGTGTAGCTCCCTTGGTTAATATAGTCCCTGTGCAGCTCCCTTGGTTAATATAGTCCCTGCGCAGCTCACTTGGTTAATATAGTTCCTGTGTAGCTCCCTTGGTTAATATAGCCCTTGTGCAGCCCCCTTGGTTAATATAGCCCCTGTGAAGCTCCCTTGGTTAATATACTCCCTGTGTAGCTCCCTTGGTTAATATAACCCCTGTGTAGCCCCCTTGGTTAATATAGCCCCTGTGCAGCTCCCTTGGTTAATATACTCCCTGTGTAGCTCCCTTGGTTAATATAGTTCTTGTGTAGCTCCCTTGGTTAATATACTCCCTGTGTAGCTCCCTTGGTTGATATAGCCCCTGTGTAGCCCCCTTGGGTAATATAGCCCCTGTGCAGCTCCCTTGGTTAATATAGTCCCTGTGTATCTCCCTTGGTTAATATAGTTCTTGTGTAGCTCCCTTAGTTAATATAGTCCATGTGTAGCCCCTTGGTTAATATAGCCCCTGTGCAGCTCCCTTGGTTAATATAGTCCCTGTGTATCTCCCTTGGTTAATATAGTTCTTGTGTAGCTCCCTTAGTTAATATAGTCCATGTGTAGCCCCTTGGTTAATATAGCCCCTGTGAAGCTCCCCTGGTTAATATAATCCGTGTGTAGCTCCCTTGGTTAATAAAGACCCTGCATAGCTCCCTTGGTTAATATAGTCCCTGTGTAGCTCCCTTGGTTAATATAGTCCCTGTGTAGCTCCCTTGGTTAATATAGTCCCTGTGTAGCTCCATTGGTTAATATAGTTCCTGTGTAGCTCCCTTGGTTAATATAGTCCCTGTGCAGCTCCCTTGGTTAATATAGTTCCTGTGTAGCTCCCTTGGTTAATATAGCCCTTGTGCAGCCCCCTTGGTTAATATAGCCCCTGTGAAGCTCCCTTGGTTAATATACTCCCTGTGTAGCTCCCTTGGTTAATATAGCCCCTGTGTAGCCCCCTTGGTTAATATAGCCCCTGTGCAGCTCCCTTGGTCAATATAGTCCCTGTGTATCTCCCTTGGTTAATATAGTTCTTGCGTAGCTCCCTTGGTTAATATACTCCCTGTGTAGCTCCCTTGGTTAATATAATCCCTGTGTAGCTCCCTTGATTAATATTGTCCCTGTATAGCTCCCTTGGTTAATATAGTCCCTGTGTAGCTCCCTTGGCTAACATAGTCCCTGTGTAGCTCCCTTGGTTAATATAGTCCCTGTGTAGCTCCCTTGGTTAATATAGTCCCTGTGTAGCTCCATTGGTTAATATAGATCCTGTGTAGCTCCCTTGGTTAATATAGTCCCTGTGCAGCTCCCTTGGTTAATATAGTTCCTGTGTAGCTCCCTTGGTTAATATAGCCCCTGTGTAGCCCCCTTGGTTAATATAGCGCCTGTGCAGCTCCCTTGGTTAATATAGTCCCTGTGTATCTCCCTTGGTTAATATAGTTCTTGTGTAGCTCCCTTGGTTAATATACTCCCTGTGTAGCTCCCTTGGTTAATATAGCCCCTGTGTAGCCCCCTTGGTTAATATAGCCGCTGTGCAGCTCCCTTGGTTAATATAGTCCCTGTGTATCTCCCTTGGTTAATATAGTTCTTGTGTAGCTCCCTTGGTTAATATAGTCCCTGTGTAGCCCCTTGGTTAATATAGCCCCTGTGAAGCTCCCCTGGTTAATATAATCCCTGTGTAGCTCCCTTGGTTAATATAGTCCCTGTATAGCTCCCTTGGTTAATATAGTCCCTGTGTAGCTCCCTTGGTTAATATAGTCCCTGTGTAGCTCCCTTGGTTAATATAGTCCCTGTGTAGCTCCCTTGGTTAATATAGTCCCTGTGTAGCTCCATTGGTTAATATAGTTCCTCTGTAGCTCCCTTGGTTAATATAGTCCCAGTGTAGCTCCCTTGGTTAATATAGTCCCTATGTAGCTCCATTGGTTAATATAGCCACTGTGAAGCTCCCGTGGTTAATATAATCCCTGTGTAGCTCCCTTGGTTAATATAGCCCCTCTATAGCTCCCTTGGTTAATATAGTCCCTGTGTAGCTCCCTTGCTTAATATAGTCCATGTGTAGCTCCATTGGATAATATAGTCCCTGTGTAGCTCCCTTGGTTAATATAGTCCCTGTGTAGCTCCATTGGATAATATAGTTCCTTTGTAGCTCCATTGGTTAATATAGTCCCAGTGTAGCTCCCTTGGTTAATATAGTCCCTGTGGAGCTCCATTGGTTAATATAGCCCCTGTGAAGCTCCCCTGGTTAATATAATCCCTGTGTAGCTCCCTTGGTTAATATAGCCCCTCTATAGCTCCCTTGGTTAATATAGTCCCTGTGTAGCTCCCTTGCTTAATATAGTCCCTGTGTAGCTCTATGGGTTAATATAGTCCCTGTGTAGCTCCCTTGGTTAATATAGTCCCTGTGTATCTTCCTTGGTTAATATAATTCTTGTGTAGCTCCCTTGGTTAATATAGTCCCTGTGTAGCCCCTTGGTTAATATAGCCCCTGTGAAGCTCCCCTGGTTAATATAATCCCTGTGTAGCTCCCTTGGTTAATATAGTCCCTGTATAACTACCTTGGTTAATATAGTCCCTGTGTAGCTTCCTTGGTTAATATAGTCCCTGTGTAGCTCCCTTGGTTAATATAGTGCCTGTGTAGCTCCATTGGTTAATATAGCCCCTGTGAAGCTCCCCTGGTTAATATAATCCCTGTGTAGTTCCCTTGGTTATTATAGCCCCTGTATAGCTCCCTTGGTTAACATAGTCCCTATGTAGCTCCCTTGGTTAATATAGTCCCTGTGTAGCTCCATTGGTTAATATAGCCTTTCTTTAGCTCCCTTGGTTAATATAGTCCCTGTGTAGCTCCCTTGGTTAATATAGCCCCTTTGTAGTTCCCTTGGTTAATATAGTCCCTGTGTAGCTCCATTGGTTAATATAGTCCCTGTGCAGCTCCCTTGTTTAATATAGTCCCTGTGTAGCTCCATTGGTTTATATATTTCCTATGTAGCTCCCTTGGTTAAAATAGTCCCTGTGTAGCTCCCTTGGTTAATGTAGTCCCTGTGTAGGTCTCTTGGTTAATATAGTCCCTGTGTAGCCCCTTGGTTAATATAGTCCCTGTGTAGCTCCCTTGATTAATATAGCCCCTCTGTAGCTCCCTTGGTTAATATAGTCCCTGTGTAGCTCCCTTGGTTAATATAGCCCCTTTGTAGTTCCCTTGGTTAATATAGTCCCTGTGTAGCTCCATTGGTTAATATAGTCCCTGTGTAGCTCCCTTGTTTAATGTAGTCCCTGTGTAGCTCCATTGGTTAATATAGTTCCTGTGTAGCTCCCTTGGTTAATGTAGTCCCTGTGTAGCTCCCTTGGTTAATATAGTCCCCGTGTAGCTCCCTTGGTTAATGTAGTCCCTGTGTAGCCCCTTGGTTAATATAGTCCCTGTGTAGCTCCCTTGGTTAATATAGTTCCTGTGAAGCTCCCTTGGTTAATATAGTCCCTGTGTAGCTCCCTTGGTTAATATAGTCCCTGTGTAGCCCCCTTGGTTAATATAGCACCTGTGTAGCTCCCTTGGTTAATATAGTCCCTGTGTAGCTCCCTTGGTTAATATAGTCCCTGTGTAGCTCCCTTGGTTAATATAGTCCCTGTGTAGCCCCCTTGGTTAATATAGCCTCTCTGTAGCTACCTTTGTTAATATAGTCCCTGTGTAGCCTATTTGGGTAATATAGCCCCTCTGTAGCTCCCTTGGTTAATATAGTCCCTGTGTAGCTCCCTTGGTTAATATAGTCCCTGTGTATCTCCCTTGGTTAATATAGTCCCTGTGTAGCCCCCTTGGTTAATATAGCCCCTCTCTAGCTCCCTTGGTTAATATAGTCCCTGTGTAGCCCCCTTGGTTAATATAGCCCCTCTGTAGCTCCCTTGGTTAATATAGTCCCTGTGTAGCTCCCTTGGTTAATATAGCCCCTTTGTAGTTCCCTTGGTTAATATAGTCCCTGTGTAGCTCCATTGGTTAATATAGTCCCTGTGTAGCTCCCTTGTTTAATGTAGTCCCTGTGTAGCTCCATTGGTTAATATAGTTCCTGTGTAGCTCCCTTGGTTAATGTAGTCCCTGTGTAGCTCCCTTGGTTAATATAGTCCCCGTGTAGCTCCCTTGGTTAATGTAGTCCCTGTGTAGCCCCTTGGTTAATATAGTCCCTGTGTAGCTCCCTTGGTTAATATAGTCCCTGTGTAGCCCCCTTGGTTAATATAGCCTCTCTGTAGCTACCTTTGTTAATATAGTCCCTGTGTAGCCTCCTTGGGTAATATAGCCCCTCTGTAGCTCCCTTGGTTAATATAGTCCCTGTGTAGCTCCCTTGGTTAATATAGTCCCTGTGTATCTCCCTTGGTTAATATAGTCCCTGTGTAGCCCCCTTGGTTAATATAGCCCCTCTGTAGCTCCCTTGGTTAATATAGTCCCTGTGTAGGCCCCTTGGTTAATATAGCCCCTCTGTAGCTCCCTTGGTTAATATAGTCCCTGTGTAACTCCCTTGGTTAATATAGTCCCTGTGTAGCTCCCTTCGTTAAAATAGTCCCTGTGTAGCCCCTTGATTAATATAGCCCCTCTGTAGCTCCCTTGGTTAATATAGTCCCTGTGTAGCCCCCTTGGTTAATATAGCGCCTCTGTAACTCCCTTGGTTAATATAGTCCCTGTGTAGCCCCCTTGGTTAATATAGCCCCTCTGTAGCTCCCTTGGTTAATATAGTCCCTGTGTAGCCCCCTTGGTTAATATAGCCCCTCTGTAGCTCCCTTGGTTAATATAGTTCCTGTGTAGCTCCCTTGGTTAATATAGCCCTTGTGCAGCCCCCTTGGTTAATATAGCCCCTGTGAAGCTCCCTTAGTTAATATACTCCCTGTGTAGCTCCCTTGGTTAATATAGCCCCGGTGTAGCCCCCTTAGTTAATATAGCCCCTGTGCAGCTCCCTTGGTTAATATAGTCCCTGTGTATCTCCCTTGGTTAATATAGTTCTTGCGTAGCTCCCTTGGTTAATATACTCCCTGTGTAGCTCCCTTGGTTAATATAATCCCTGTGTAGCTCCCTTGATTAATATTGTCCCTGTATAGCTCCCTTGGTTAATATAGTCCCTGTGTAGCTCCCTTGGTTAATATAGTCCCTGTGTAGCTCCCTTGGTTAATATAGTCCCTGTGTAGCTCCCTTGGTTAATATAGTCCCTGTGTAGCTCCATTGGTTAATATAGATCCTGTGTAGCTCCCTTGGTTAATATAGTCCCTGTGCAGCTCCCTTGGTTAATATAGTTCCTGTGTAGCTCCCTTGGTTAATATAGCCCTTGTGCAGCCCCCTTGGTTAATATAGCCCCTGTGAAGCTTCCTTGGTTAATATGCTCCCTGTGTAGCTCCCTTGGTTAATATAGCCCCTGTGTAGCCACCTTGGTTAATATAGCGCCTGTGCAGCTCCCTTGGTTAATATAGTCCCTGTGTATCTCCCTTGGTTAATATAGTTCTTGTGTAGCCCCCTTGGTTAATATACTCCCTGTGTAGCTCCCTTTGTTAATATAGCCCCTGTGTAGCCCCCTTGGTTAATATAGCCCCTGTGCAGCTCCCTTGGTTAAAATAGTCCCTGTGTATCTCCCTTGGTTAATATAGTTCTTGTGTAGCTCCCTTGGTTAATATAGTCCCTGTGTAGCCCCTTGGTTAATATAGCCCCTGTGAAGCTCCCCTGGTTAATATAATCCCTGTGTAGCTCCCTTGGTTAATATAGTCCCTGTATAACTCCCTTGGTTAATATAGTCCCTGTGTAGCTCCCTTGGTTAATATAGTCCCTGTGTAGCTCCCTTGGTTAATATAGTCCCTGTGTAGCTCCCTTGGTTAATATAGTCCTTGTGTAGATCCATTGGTTAATATAGTTCCTCTGTAGCTCCCTTGGTTAATATAGTCCCAGTGTAGCTCCCTTGGTTAATATAGTCCCTATGTAGCTCCATTGGTTAATATAGCCACTGTGAAGCTCCCCTGGTTAATATAATCCCTGTGTAGCTCCCTTGGTTAATATAGCCCCTCTATAGCTCCCTTGGTTAATATAGTCCCTGTGTAGCTCCCTTGCTTAATATAGTCCCTGTGTAGCTCCATTGGATAATATAGTCCCTGTGTAGCTCCCTTGGTTAATATAGTCCCTGTGTAGCTCCATTGGTTAATATAGTTCCTTTGTAGCTCCATTGGTTAATATAGTCCCAGTGTAGCTCCCTTGGTTAATATAGTCCCTGTGGAGCTCCATTGGTTAATATAGCCCCTGTGAAGCTCCCCTGGTTAATATAATCCCTGTGTAGCTCCCTTGGTTAATATAGCCCCTCTATAGCTCCCTTGGTTAATATAGTCCCTGTGTAGCTCCCTTGCTTAATATAGTCCCTGTGTAGCTCTATTGGTTAATATAGTCCCTGTGTAGCTCCCTTAGTTAATATAGTCCCTGTGTATCTTCCTTGGTTAATATAGTTCTTGTGTAGCTCCCTTGGTTAATATAGTCCCTGTGTAGCCCCTTGGCTAATATAGCCCCTGTGAAGCTCCCCTGGTTAATATAATCCCTGTGTAGCTCCCTTGGTTAATATAGTCCCTGTATAACTCCCTTGGTTAATATAGTCCCTGTGTAGCTCCCTTGGTTAATATAGTCCCTGTGTAGCTCCCTTGGTTAATATAGTGCCTGTGTAGCTCCATTGGTTAATTTAGCCCCTGTGAAGCTCCCCTGGTTAATATAATCCCTGTGTAGCTCCCTTGGTTATTATAGCCCCTGTATAGCTCCCTTGGTTAACATAGTCCCTATGTAGCTCCCTTGGTTAATATAGTCCCTGTGTAGCTCCATTGGTTAATATAGCCCCTCTTTAGCTCCCTTGGTTAATATAGTCCCTGTGTAGCTCCCTTGGTTAATATAGTCCCTGTGCAGCTCCCTTGTTTAATATAGTCCCTGTGTAGCTCCATTGGTTTATATATTTCCTGTGTAGCTCCCTTGGTTAAAATAGTTCCTGTGTAGCTCCCTTGGTTAATGTAGTCCCTGTGTAGGTCTCTTGGTTAATATAGTCCCTGTGTAGCCCCTTGGTTAATATAGTCCCTGTGTAGCTCCCTTGATTAATATAGCCCCTCTGTAGCTCCCTTGGTTAATATAGTCCCTGTGTAGCTCCCTTGGTTAATATAGCCCCTTTGTAGTTCCCTTGGTTAATATAGTCCCTGTGTAGCTCCATTGGTTAATATAGTCCCTGTGTAGCTCCCTTGTTTAATATAGTCCCTGTGTAGCTCCATTGGTTAATATAGTCCCTGTGTAGCTCCCTTGTTTAATGTAATCCCTGTGTAGCTCCCTTGGTTAATATAGTCCCCGTGTAGCTCCCTTGGTTAATGTAGTCCCTGTGTAGCCCCTTGGTTAATATAGTCCCTGTGTAGCTCCCTTGGTTATTATAGTTCCTGTGAAGCTCCCTTGGTTAATATAGTCCCTGTGTAGCTCCCTTGGTTAATATAGTCCCTGTGTAGCCCCCTTGGTTAATATAGCACCTGTGTAGCTCCCTTGGTTAATATAGTCCCTGTGTAGCTCCCTTGGTTAATATAGTCCCTGTGTAGCTCCCTTGGTTAATATAGTCCCTGTGTAGCCCCCTTGGTTAATATAGCCTCTCTGTAGCTACCTTTGTTAATATAGTCCCTGTGTAGCCTCCTTGGGTAATATAGCCCCTTTGTAGCTCCCTTGGTTAATATAGTCCCTGTGTAGCTCCCTTGGTTAATATAGTCCCTGTGTATCTCCCTTGGTTAATATAGTCCCTGTGTAGCCCCCTTGGTTAATATAGCCCCTCTGTAGCTCCCTTGGTTAATATAGTCCCTGTGTAGCCCCCTTGGTTAATATAGCCCCTCTGTAGTTCCCTTGGTTAATATAGTCCCTGTGTAGCTCCATTGGTTAATATAGTCCCTGTGTAGCTCCCTTGTTTAATGTAGTCCCTGTGTAGCTCCATTGGTTAATATAGTTCCTGTGTAGCTCCGTTGGTTAATGTAGTCCCTGTGTAGCTCCCTTGGTTAATATAGTCCCCGTGTAGCTCCCTTGGATAATGTAGTCCCTGTGTAGCCCCTTGGTTAATATAGTCCCTGTGTAGCTCCCTTGGTTAATATAGTTCCTGTGAAGCTCCCTTGGTTAATATAGTCCCTGTGTAGCTCCCTTGGTTAATATAGTCCATGTGTAGCCCCCTTGGTTAATATAGCACCTGTGTAGCTCCCTTGGTTAATATAGTCCCTGTGTAGCTCCCTTGGTTAATATAGTCCCTGTGTAGCTCCCTTGGTTAATATAGTCCCTGTGTAGCCCCCTTGGTTAATATAGCCTCTCTGTAGCTACCTTTGTTAATATAGTCCCTGTGTAGCCTCCTTGGGTAATATAGCCCCTCTGTAGCTCCCTTGGTTAATATAGTCCCTGTGTAGCTCCCTTGGTTAATGTAGTCCCTGTGTATCTCCCTTGGTTAATATAGTCCCTGTGTAGCCCCCTTGGTTAATATAGCCCCTCTGTAGCTCCCTTGGTTAATATAGTCCCTGTGTAGCCCCCTTGGTTAATATAGCCCCTCTGTAGCTCCCTTGGTTAATATAGTCCCTGTGTAGCTGCCTTGGTTAATATAGTCCCTGTGTAGCTCTCTTCGTTAATATAATCCTTGTGTAGCCCCTTGGTTAATATAGCCCCTCTGTAGCTCCCTTGGTTAATATAGTCCCTGTGTAGCCCCCTTGGTTAATATAGCGCCTCTGTAACTCCCTTGGTTAATATAGTTCCTGTGTAGCCCCCTTGGATAATATAGCCCCTCTGTAGCTCCCTTGGTTAATATAGTCCCTGTGTAGCCCCCTTGGTTAATATAGCCCCTCTGTAGCTCCCTTGGTTAATATAGTCCCTGTGTAGCTCCCTTGGTTAATATAGTCCCTGTGTAGCTCCCTTCGTTAATATAGTCCCTGTGTAGCTCCCTTGGTCAATATAGTCCCTGTGTATCTCCCTTGGTTAATATAGTTCTTGCGTAGCTCCCTTGGTTAATATACTCCCTGTGTAGCTCCCTTGGTTAATATAATCCCTGTGTAGCTCCCTTGATTAATATTGTCCCTGTATAGCTCCCTTGGTTAATATAGTCCCTGTGTAGCTCCCTTGGCTAATATAGTCCCTGTGTAGCTCCCTTGGTTAATATAGTCCCTGTGTAGCTCCCTTGGTTAATATAGTCCCTGTGTAGCTCCATTGGTTAATATAGATCCTGTGTAGCTCCCTTGGTTAATATAGTCCCTGTGCAGCTCCCTTGGTTAATATAGTTCCTGTGTAGCTCCCTTGGTTAATATAGCCCTTGTGCAGCCCCCTTGGTTGACATAGCCCCTGTGAAGCTTCCTTGGTTAATATGCTCCCTGTGTAGCTCCCTTGGTTAATATAGCCCCTGTGTAGCCCCCTTGGTTAATATAGCGCCTGTGCAGCTCCATTGGTTAATATAGTCCCTGTGTAGCTCCCTTGTTTAATGTAGTCCCTGTGTAGCTCCATTGGTTAATATAGTTCCTGTGTACCTCCCTTGGTTAATGTAATCCCTGTGTAGCTCCCTTGGTTAATATAGTCCCCGTGTAGCTCCCTTGGTTAATGTAGTCCCTGTGTAGCCCCTTGGTTAATATAGTCCCTGTGTAGCTCCCTTGGTTATTATAGTTCCTGTGAAGCTCCCTTGGTTAATATAGTCCCTGTGTAGCTCCCTTGGTTAATATAGTCCCTGTGTAGCCCCCTTGGTTAATATAGCACCTGTGTAGCTCCCTTGGTTAATATAGTCCCTGTGTAGCTCCCTTGGTTAATATAGTCCCTGTGTAGCTCCCTTGGTTAATATAGTCCCTGTGTAGCCCCCTTGGTTAATATAGCCTCTCTGTAGCTACCTTTGTTAATATAGTCCCTGTGTAGCCTCCTTGGGTAATATAGCCCCTCTGTAGCTCCCTTGGTTAATATAGTCCCTGTGTAGCTCCCTTGGTTAATATAGTCCATGTGTATCTCCCTTGGTTAATATAGTCCCTGTGTAGCCCCCTTGGTTAATATAGCCCCTCTGTAGCTCCCTTGGTTAATATAGTCCCTGTGTAGCCCCCTTGGTTAATATAGCCCCTCTGTAGCTCTTTTGGTTAATATAGTCCCTTTGTAGCCCCCTTGGTTAATATAGCCCCTCTGTAGCTCCCTTGGTTAATATAGTCCCTGTGTAGCTCCCTTGGTTAATATAGCCCCTCTGTAGTTCCCTTGGTTAATATAGTCCCTGTGTAGCTCCATTGGTTAATATAGTCCCTGTGTAGCTCCCTTGTTTAATGTAGTCCCTGTGTAGCTCCATTGGTTAATATAGTTCCTGTGTAGCTCCGTTGGTTAATGTAGTCCCTGTGTAGCTCCCTTGGTTAATATAGTCCCCGTGTAGCTCCCTTGGTTAATGTAGTCCCTGTGTAGCCCCTTGGTTAATATAGTCCCTGTGTAGCTCCCTTGGTTAATATAGTTCCTGTGAAGCTCCCTTGGTTAATATAGTCCCTGTGTAGCTCCCTTGGTTAATATAGTCCCTGTGTAGCCCCCTTGGTTAATATAGCACCTGTGTAGCTCCCTTGGTTAATATAGTCCCTGTGTAGCTCCCTTAGTTAATATAGTCCCTGTGTAGCTCCCTTGGTTAATATAGTCCCTGTGTAGCCCCCTTGGTTAATATAGCCTCTCTGTAGCTACCTTTGTTAATATAGTCCCTGTGTAGCCTCCTTGGGTAATATAGCCCCTCTGTAGCTCCCTTGGTTAATATAGTCCCTGTGTAGCTCCCTTGGTTAATGTAGTCCCTGTGTATCTCCCTTGGTTAATATAGTCCCTGTGTAGCCCCCTTGGTTAATATAGCCCCTCTGTAGCTCCCTTGGTTAATATAGTCCCTGTGTAGCCCTCTTGGTTAATATAGCCCCTCTGTAGCTCCCTTGGTTAATATAGTCCCTGTGTAGCTCCCTTGGTTAATATAGTCCCTGTGTAGCTCCCTTCGTTAATATAGTCCCTGTGTAGCCCCTTGATTAATATAGCCCCTCTGTAGCTCCCTTGGTTAATATAGTCCCTGTGTAGCCCCCTTGGTTAATATAGCGCCTCTGTAACTCCCTTGGTTAATATAGTTCCTGTGTAGCCCCCTTGGTTAATATAGCCCCTCTGTAGCTCCCTTGGTTAATATAGTCCCTGTGTAGCCCCCTTGGTTAATATAGCCCCTCTGTAGCTCCCTTGGTTAATATAGTCCCTGTGTTGCTCCCTTGGTTAATATAGTCCCTGTGTAGCTCCCTTCGTTAATATAGTCCCTGTGTAGCTCCCTTGGTCAATATAGTCCCTGTGTATCTCCCTTGGTTAATATAGTTCTTGCGTAGCTCCCTTGGTTAATATACTCCCTGTGTAGCTCCCTTGGTTAATATAATCCCTGTGTAGCTCCCTTGATTAATATTGTCCCTGTATAGCTCCCTTGGTTAATATAGTCCCTGTGTAGCTCCCTTGGCTAATATAGTCCCTGTGTAGCTCCCTTGGTTAATATAGTCCCTGTGTAGCTCCCTTGGTTAATATAGTCCCTGTGTAGCTCCATTGGTTAATATAGATCCTGTGTAGCTCCCTTGGTTAATATAGTCCCTGTGCAGCTCCCTTGGTTAATATAGTTCCTGTGTAGCTCCCTTGGTTAATATAGCCCTTGTGCAGCCCCCTTGGTTAATATAGCCCCTGTGAAGCTTCCTTGGTTAATATGCTCCCTGTGTAGCTCCCTTGGTTAATATAGCCCCTGTGTAGCCCCCTTGGTTAATATAGCGCCTGTGCAGCTCCCTTCGTTAATATAGTCCCTGTGTATCTCCCTTGGTTAATATAGTTCCTGTGTAGCTCCCTTGGTTAATATACTCCCTGTGTAGCTCCCTTGGTTAATATAGCCCCTGTGTAGCCCCCTTGGTTAATATAGCCCCTGTGCAGCTCCCTTGGTTAAAATAGTCCCTGTGTATCTCCCTTGGTTAATATAGTTCTTGTGTAGCTCCCTTGGTTAATAGAGTCCCTGTGTAGCCCCTTGGTTAATATAGCCCCTGTGAAGCTCCCCTGGTTAATATAATCCCTGTGTAGCTCCCTTGGTTAATATAGTCCCTGTATAACTCCATTGGTTAATATAGTCCCTGTGTAGCTCCCTTGGTTAATATAGTCCCTGTGTAGCTCCCTTGGTTAATATAGTCCCTGTGTAGCTCCCTTGGTTAATATAGTCCCTGTGTAGCTCCATTGGTTAATATAGTTCCTCTGTAGCTCCCTTGGTTAATATAGTCCCAGTGTAGCTCCCTTGGTTAATATAGTCCCTATGTAGCTCCATTGGTTAATATAGCCACTGTGAAGCTCCCCTGGTTAATATAATCCCTGTGTAGCTCCCTAGGTTAATATAGCCCCTCTATAGTTCCCTTGGTTAATATAGTCCCTGTGTAGCTCCCTTGCTTAATATAGTCCCTGTGTAGCTCCATTGGATAATATAGTCCCTGTGTAGCTCCCTTGGTTAATATAGTCCCTGTGTAGCTCCATTGGATAATATAGTTCCTTTGTAGCTCCATTGGTTAATATAGTCCCAGTGTAGCTCCCTTGGTTAATATAGTCCCTGTGGAGCTCCATTGGTTAATATAGCCCCTGTGAAGCTCCCCTGGTTAATATAATCCCTGTGTAGCTCCCTTGGTTAATATAGCCCCTCTATAGCTCCCTTGGTTAATATAGTCCCTGTGTAGCTCCCTTGCTTAATATAGTCCCTGTGTAGCTCTATGGGTTAATATAGTCCCTGTGTAGCTCCCTTGGTTAATATAGTCCCTGTGTATCTTCCTTGGTTAATATAATTCATGTGTAGCTCCCTTGGTTAATATAGTCCCTGTGTAGCCCCTTGGTTAATATAGCCCCTGTGAAGCTCCCCTGGTTAATATAATCCCTGTGTAGCTCCCTTGGTTAATATAGTCCCTGTATAACTCCCTTGGTTATTATAGTCCCTGTGTAGCTTCCTTGGTTAATATAGTCCCTGTGTAGCTCCATTGGTTAATATAGTTCCTGTGTAGCTCCCTTGGTTAATGTAGTCCCTGTGTAGCTCCCTTGGTTAATATAGTCCCCGTGTAGCTCCCTTGGTTAATGTAGTCCCTGTGTAGCCCCTTGGTTAATATAGTCCCTGTGTAGCTCCCTTGGTTAATATAGTTCCTGTGAAGCTCCCTTGGTTAATATAGTCCCTGTGTAGCTCCCTTGGTTAATATAGTCCCTGTGTAGCCCCCTTGGTTAATATAGCACCTGTGTAGCTCCCTTGGTTAATATAGTCCCTGTGTAGCTCCCTTGGTTAATATAGTCCCTGTGTAGCTCCCTTGGTTAATATAGTCCCTGTGTAGCCCCCTTGGTTAATATAGCCTCTCTGTAGCTACCTTTGTTAATATAGTCCCTGTGTAGCCTCCTTGGGTAATATAGCCCCTCTGTAGCTCCCTTGGTTAATATAGTCCCTGTGTAGCTCCCTTGGTTAATATAGTCCCTGTGTATCTCCCTTGGTTAATATAGTCCCTGTGTAGCCCCCTTGGTTAATATAGCCCCTCTGTAGCTCCCTTGGTTAATATAGTCCCTGTGTAGCCCCCTTGGTTAATATAGCCCCTCTGTAGCTCCCTTGGTTAATATAGTCCCTGTGTAGCTCCCTTGGTTAATATAGTCCCTGTGTAGCTCCCTTCGTTAAAATAGTCCCTGTGTAGCCCCTTGATTAATATTGCCCCTCTGTAGCTCCCTTGGTTAATATAGTCCCTGTGTAGCCCCCTTGGTTAATATAGCGCCTCTGTAACTCCCTTGGTTAATATAGTACCTGTGTAGCCCCCTTGGTTAATATAGCCCCTCTGTAGCTCCCTTGGTTAATATAGTCCCTGTGTAGCCCCCTTGGTTAATATAGCCCCTCTGTAGCTCCCTTGGTTAATATAGTTCCTGTGTAGCTCCCTTGGTTAATATAGCCCTTGTGCAGCCCCCTTGGTTAATATAGCCCCTGTGAAGCTCCCTTAGTTAATATACTCCCTGTGTAGCTCCCTTGGTTAATATAGCCCCTGTGTAGCCCCCTTGGTTAATATAGCCCCTGTGCAGCTCCCTTGGTTAATATAGTCCCTGTGTATCTCCCTTGGTTAATATAGTTCTTGCGTAGCTCCCTTGGTTAATATACTCCCTGTGTAGCTCCCTTGGTTAATATAGTCCCTGTGTATCTCCCTTGGTTAATATAGTCCCTGTGTAGCTCCCTTGGTTAATATAGTCCCTGTGTAGCTCCCTTGGTTAATATAGTCCCTGTGTAGCTCCCTTGGTTAATATAGTCCCTGTGTAGCTCCATTGGTTAATATAGATCCTGTGTAGCTCCCTTGGTTAATATAGTCCCTGTGCAGCTCCCTTGGTTAATATAGTTAATGTGTAGCTCCCTTGGTTAATATAGCCCTTGTGCAGCCCCCTTGGTTAATATAGCCCCTGTGAAGCTTCCTTGGTTAATATGCTCCCTGTGTAGCTCCCTTGGTTAATATAGCCCCTGTGTAGCCACCTTGGTTAATATAGCGCCTGTGCAGCTCCCTTGGTTAATATAGTCCCTGTGTATCTCCCTTGGTTAATATAGTTCTTGTGTAGCTCCCTTGGTTAATATACTCCCTGTGTAGCTCCCTTGGTTAATATAGCCCCTGTGTAGCCCCCTTGGTTAATATAGCCGCTGTGCAGCTCCCTTGGTTAATATAGTCCCTGTGTATCTCCCTTGGTTAATATAGTTCTTGTGTAGCTCCCTTGGATAATATACTCCCTGTGTAGCCCCTTGGTTAATATAGCCCCTGTGAAGCTCCCCTGGTTAATATAATCCCTGTGTAGCTCCCTTGGTTAATATAGTCCCTGTATAGCTCCCTTGGTTAATATAGTCCCTGTGTAGCTCCCTTGGTTAATATAGTCCCTGTTTAGCCCCCTTGGTTAATATAGTCCCCGTGTAGCTCCCTTGGTTAATATAGTCCCTGTGTAGCTACATTGGTTAATATAGTTCCTGTGTAGCTCCCTTGGTTAATATAGTCCCAGTGTAGCTCCCTTGGTTAATATAGTCCCTGTGTAGCTCCATTGGTTAATATAGCCCCTGTGAAGCTCCCCTGGTTAATATAATCCCTGTGTAGCTCCCTTGGTTAATGTAGCCCCTCTATAGCTCCCTTGGTTAATATAGTCCCTGTGTAGCTCCCTTGCTTAATATAGTCCCTGTGTAGCTCCATTGGATAATATAGTCCCTGTGTAGCTCCCTTGGTTAATATAGTCCCTGTGTAGCTCCATTGGTTAATATAGTTCCTTTGTAGCTCCATTGGTTAATATAGTCCCAGTGTAGCTCCCTTGGTTAATATAGTCCCTGTGGAGCTCCATTGGTTAATATAGCCCCTGTGAAGCTCCCCTGGTTAATATAATCCCTGTGTAGCTCCCTTGGTTAATATAGCCCCTCTATAGCTCCCTTGGTTAATATAGTCCCTGTGTAGCTCCCTTGCTTAATATAGTCCCTGTGTAGCTCTATTGGTTAATATAGTCCCTGTGTAGCTCCCTTGGTTAATATAGTCCCTGTGTATCTTCCTTGGTTAATATAGTTCTTGTGTAGCTCCCTTGGTTAATATAGTCCCTGTGTAGCCCCTTGGTTAATATAGCCCCTGTGAAGCTCCCCTGGTTAATATAATCCCTGTGTAGCTCCCTTGGTTAATATAGTCCCTGTATAACTCCCTTGGTTAATATAGTCCCTGTGTAGCTCCCTTGGTTAATATAGTCCCTGTGTAGCTCCCTTGGTTAATATAGTGCCTGTGTAGCTCCATTGGTTAATATAGCCCCTGTGAAGCTCCCCTGGTTAATATAATCCCTGTGTAGCTCCCTTGGTTATTATAGCCCCTGTATATCTCCCTTGGTTAACATAGTCCCTATGTAGCTCCCTTGGTTAATATAGTCCCTGTGTAGCTCCATTGGTTAATATAGCCCCTCTTTAGCTCCCTTGGTTAATATAGTCCCTGTGTAGCTCCCTTGGTTAATATAGCCCCTTTGTAGTTCCCTTGGTTAATATAGTCCCTGTGTAGCTCCATTGGTTAATATAGTCCCTGTGCAGCTCCCTTGTTTAATATAGTCCCTGTGTAGCTCCATTGGTTTATATATTTCCTGTGTAGCTCCCTTGGTTAAAATAGTTCCTGTGTAGCTCCCTTGGTTAATGTAGTCCCTGTGTAGGTCTCTTGGTTAATATAGTCCCTGTGTAGCCCCTTGGTTAATATAGTCCCTGTGTAGCTCCCTTGATTAATATAGCCCCTCTGTAGCTCCCTTGGTTAATATAGTCCCTGTGTAGCTCCCTTGGTTAATATAGCCCCTTTGTAGTTCCCTTGGTTAATATAGTCCCTGTGTAGCTCCATTGGTTAATATAGTCCCTGTGTAGCTCCCTTGTTTAATGTAGTCCCTGTGTAGCTCCATTGGTTAATATAGTTCCTGTGTACCTCCCTTGGTTAATGTAATCCCTGTGTAGCTCCCTTGGTTAATATAGTCCCCGTGTAGCTCCCTTGGTTAATGTAGTCCCTGTGTAGCCCCTTGGTTAATATAGTCCCTGTGTAGCTCCCTTGGTTATTATAGTTCCTGTGAAGCTCCCTTGGTTAATATAGTCCCTGTGTAGCTCCCTTGGTTAATATAGTCCCTGTGTAGCCCCCTTGGTTAATATAGCACCTGTGTAGCTCCCTTGGTTAATATAGTCCCTGTGTAGCTCCCTTGGTTAATATAGTCCCTGTGTAGCTCCCTTGGTTAATATAGTCCCTGTGTAGCCCCCTTGGTTAATATAGCCTCTCTGTAGCTACCTTTGTTAATATAGTCCCTGTGTAGCCTCCTTGGGTAATATAGCCCCTCTGTAGCTCCCTTGGTTAATATAGTCCCTGTGTAGCTCCCTTGGTTAATATAGTCCCTGTGTATCTCCCTTGGTTAATATAGTCCCTGTGTAGCCCCCTTGGTTAATATAGCCCCTCTGTAGCTCCCTTGGTTAATATAGTCCCTGTGTAGCCCCCTTGGTTAATATAGCCCCTCTGTAGCTCTTTTGGTTAATATAGTCCCTGTGTAGCCCCCTTGGTTAATATAGCCCCTCTGTAGCTCCCTTGGTTAATATAGTCCCTGTGTAGCTCCCTTGGTTAATATAGCCCCTTTGTAGTTCCCTTGGTTAATATAGTCCCTGTGTAGCTCCATTGGTTAATATAGTCCCTGTGTAGCTCCCTTGTTTAATGTAGTCCCTGTGTAGCTCCATTGGTTAATATAGTTCCTGTGTAGCTCCGTTGGTTAATGTAGTCCCTGTGTAGCTCCCTTGGTTAATATAGTCCCCGTGTAGCTCCCTTGGTTAATGTAGTCCCTGTGTAGCCCCTTGGTTAATATAGTCCCTGTGTAGCTCCCTTGGTTAATATAGTTCCTGTGAAGCTCCCTTGGTTAATATAGTCCCTGTGTAGCTCCCTTGGTTAATATAGTCCCTGTGTAGCCCCCTTGGTTAATATAGCACCTGCGTAGCTCCCTTGGTTAATATAGTCCCTGTGTAGCTCCCTTGGTTAATATAGTCCCTGTGTAGCTCCCTTGGTTAATATAGTCCCTGTGTAGCCCCCTTGGTTAATATAGCCTCTCTGTAGCTACCTTTGTTAATATAGTCCCTGTGTAGCCTCCTTGGGTAATATAGCCCCTCTGTAGCTCCCTTGGTTAATATAGTCCCTGTGTAGCTCCCTTGGTTAATGTAGTCCCTGTGTATCTCCCTTGGTTAATATAGTCCCTGTGTAGCCCCCTTGGTTAATATAGCCCCTCTGTAGCTCCCTTGGTTAATATAGTCCCTGTGTAGCCCCCTTGGTTAATATAGCCCCTCTGTAGCTCCCTTGGTTAATATAGTCCCTGTGTAGCTCCCTTGGTTAATATAGTCCCTGTGTAGCTCCCTTCGTTAATATAGTCCCTGTGTAGCCCCTTGATTAATATAGCCTTTCTGTAGCTCCCTTGGTTAATATAGTCCCTGTGTAGCCCCCTTGGTTAATATAGCGCCTCTGTAACTCCCTTGGTTAATATAGTTCCTGTGTAGCCCCCTTGGTTAATATAGCCCCTCTGTAGCTCCCTTAGTTAATATAGTCCCTGTGTAGCCCCCTTGGTTAATATAGCCCCTCTGTAGCTCCCTTGGTTAATATAGTCCCTGTGTAGCTCCCTTGGTTAATATAGTCCCTGTGTAGCTCCCTTCGTTAATATAGTCCCTGTGTAGCTCCCTTGGTTAATATAGTCCCTGTGTAGCTCCCTTCGTTAATATAGTCCCTGTGTAGCCCCTAGGTTAATATAGCCCCTCTGTAGCTCCCTTGGTTAATATAGTCCCTGTGTAGCCACTAGGTTAATATAGTCCCTGTGTAGCTCCCTTGGTTAATATAGTCCCTGTGTAGCTCCCTTGGTTAATATAGTCCCTGTGTAGCTCCCTTGGTTAATATAGTCCCTGTGTAGCCCCCTTGGTTAATGTAGCTCCTCTGTAGCTCCCATTGTTAATATAGTCCCTGTGTAGCTCCCTTGGTTAATATAGTCCCTGTGTAGCCCCTAGGTTAATATAGCCCCTCTGTAGCTCCCTTGGTTAATATAGTCCCAGTGTAGCTCCCTTGGTTAATATAGTCCCTGTGGAGCTCCATTGGTTAATATAGCCCCTGTGAAGCTCCCCTGGTTAATATAATCCCTGTGTAGCTCCCTTGGTTAATATAGCCCCTCTATAGCTCCCTTGGTTAATATATTCCCTGTGTAGCTCCCTTGCTTAATATAGTCCCTGTGTAGCTCTATTGGTTAACATAGTCCCTGTGTAGCTCCCTTGGTTAATATAGTCCCTGAGTATCTCCCTTGGTTAATATAGTTCTTGTGTAGCTCCCTTGGTTAATATAGTCCCTGTGTAGCCCCTTGGTTAATATAGCCCCTGTGAAGCTCCCCTGGTTAATATAATCCCTGTGTAGCTCCCTTGGTTAATATAGTCCCTGTATAACTCCCTTGGTTAATATAGTCCCTGTGTAGCTCCCTTGGTTAATATAGTCCCTGTGTAGCTCCCTTGGTTAATATAGTGCCTGTGTAGCTCCATTGGTTAATATAGCCCCTGTGAAGCTCCCCTGGTTAATATAATCCCTGTGTAGCTCCCTTGGTTATTATAGCCCCTGTATAGCTCCCTTGGTTAACATAGTCCCTATGTAGCTCCCTTGGTTAATATAGTCCCTGTGTAGCTCCATTGGTTAATATAGCCCCTCTTTAGCTCCCTTGGTTAATATAGTCCCTGTGTAGCTCCCTTGGTTAATATAGCCCCTTTGTAGTTCCCTTGGTTAATATAGTCCCTGTGTAGCTCCATTGGTTAATATAGTCCCTGTGCAGCTCCCTTGTTTAATATAGTCCCTGTGTAGCTCCATTGGTTTATATATTTCCTGTGTAGCTCCCCTGGTTAAAATAGTTCCTGTGTAGCTCCCTTGGTTAATGTAGTCCCTGTGTAGGTCTCTTGGTTAATATAGTCCCTGTGTAGCCCCTTGGTTAATATAGTCCCTGTGTAGCTCCCTTGATTAATATAGCCCCTCTGTAGCTCCCTTTGTTAATATAGTCCCTGTATAGCTCCCTTGGTTAATATAGCCCCTTTGTAGTTCCCTTGGTTAATATAGTCCCTGTGTAGCTCCATTGGTTAATATAGTCCCTGTGTAGCTCCCTTGTTTAATGTAGTCCCTGTGTAGCTCCATTGGTTAATATAGTTCCTGTGTACCTCCCTTGGTTAATGTAATCCCTGTGTAGCTCCCTTGGTTAATATAGTCCCCGTGTAGCTCCCTTGGTTAATGTAGTCCCTGTGTAGCCCCTTGGTTAATATAGTCCCTGTGTAGCTCCCTTGGTTATTATAGTTCCTGTGAAGCTCCCTTGGTTAATATAGTCCCTGTGTAGCTCCCTTGGTTAATATAGTCCCTGTGTAGCCCCCTTGGTTAATATAGCACCTGTGTAGCTCCCTTGGTTAATATAGTCCCTGTGTAGCTCCCTTGGTTAATATAGTCCCTGTGTAGCTCCCTTGGTTAATATAGTCCCTGTGTAGCCCCCTTGGTTAATATAGCCTCTCTGTAGCTACCTTTGTTAATATAGTCCCTGTGTAGCCTCCTTGGGTAATATAGCCCCTCTGTAGCTCCCTTGGTTTATATAGTCCCTGTGTAGCTCCCTTGGTTAATATAGTCCCTGTGTATCTCCCTTGGTTAATATAGTCCCTGTGTAGCCCCCTTGGTTAATATAGCCCCTCTGTAGCTCCTTTGGTTAATATAGTCCCTGTGTAGCCCCCTTGGTTAATATAGCCCCTCTGTAGCTCTTTTGGTTAATATAGTCCCTGTGTAGCCCCCTTGGTTAATATAGCCCCTCTGTAGCTCCCTTGGTTAATATAGTCCCTGTGTAGCTCCCTTGGTTAATATAGCCCCTTTGTAGTTCCCTTGGTTAATATAGTCCCTGTGTAGCTCCATTGGTTAATATAGTCCCTGTGTAGCTCCCTTGTTTAATGTAGTCCCTGTGTAGCTCCATTGGTTAATATAGTTCCTGTGTAGCTCCGTTGGTTAATGTAGTCCCTGTGTAGCTCCCTTGGTTAATATAGTCCCCGTGTAGCTCCCTTGGTTAATGTAGTCCCTGTGTAGCCCCTTGGTTAATATAGTCCCTGTGTAGCTCCCTTGGTTAATATAGTTCCTGTGAAGCTCCCTTGGTTAATATAGTCCCTGTGTAGCTCCCTTGGTTAATATAGTCCCTGTGTAGCCCCCTTGGTTAATATAGCACCTGTGTAGCTCCCTTGGTTAATATAGTCCCTGTGTAGCTCCCTTGGTTAATATAGTCCCTGTGTAGCTCCCTTGGTTAATATAGTCCCTGTGTAGCCCCCTTGGTTAATATAGCCTCTCTGTAGCTACCTTTGTTAATATAGTCCCTGTGTAGCCTCCTTGGGTAATATAGCCCCTCTGTAGCTCCCTTGGTTAATATAGTCCCTGTGTAGCTCCCTTGGTTAATGTAGTCCCTGTGTATCTCCCTTGGTTAATATAGTCCCTGTGTAGCCCCCTTGGTTAATATAGCCCCTCTGTAGCTCCCTTGGTTAATATAGTCCCTGTGTAGCCCCCTTGGTTAATATAGCCCCTCTGTAGCTCCCTTGGTTAATATAGTCCCTGTGTAGCTCCCTTGGTTAATATAGTCCCTGTGTAGCTCCCTTCGTTAATATAGTCCCTGTGTAGCCCCTTGATTAATATTGCCCCTCTGTAGCTCCCTTGGTTAATATAGTCCCTGTGTAGCCCCCTTGGTTAATATAGCGCCTCTGTAACTCCCTTGGTTAATATAGTTCCTGTGTAGCCCCATTGGTTAATACAGCCCCTCTGTAGCTCCCTTGGTTAATATAGTCCCTGTGTAGCCCCCTTGGTTAATATAGCCCCTCTGTAGCTCCCTTGGTTAATATAGTCCCTGTGTAGCTCCCTTGGTTAATATAGTCCCTGTGTAGCTCCCTTCGTTAATATAGTCCCTGTGTAGCTCCCTTGGTTAATATAGTCCCTGTGTAGCTCCCTTCGTTAATATAGTCCCTGTGTAGCCCCTAGGTTAATATAGCCCCTCTGTAGCTCCCTTGGTTAATATAGTCCCTGTGTAGCCACTAGGTTAATATAGTCCCTGTGTAGCTCCCTTGGTTAATATAGTCCCTGTGTAGCTCCCTTGGTTAATATAGTCCCTGTGTAGCTCCCTTGGTTAATATAGTCCCTGTGTAGCCCCCTTGGTTAATGTAGCTCCTCTGTAGCTCCCATTGTTAATATAGTCCCTGTGTAGCTCCCTTGGTTAATATAGTCCCTGTGTAGCCCCTAGGTTAATATAGCCCCTCTGTAGCTCCCTTGGTTAATATAGTCCCTGTGTAGCCACTAGGTTAATATAGCCCCTCTGTAGCTCCCTTGGTTAATATAGTCCCTGTGTAGCCCCTAGGTTAATATAGTCCCTCTGTTCCCCAGTCCATCTTGGTCTGGTTAATTAGGTATTGCTACTATTGTTCTTATTTTCTTCATAACGTCCTATGTAACTTAATCTACTGTTATTATGTTGTCTCATCTCTTATCTTATGTATGTGTATAACAACTGTATTGTGTGAATTATGGCGTATAGTCTCGAAGGTTGGTGAGAGAGGGAGGGAGGGAAGAATGGTGAGAGAGGTAGGGAGGGAAGAATGGTGAGAGAGGGAGGTAGGGAGGGAAGAATGGTGAGAGAGGGAGGGAGGGAGGAATGGTGAGAGAGGGAGGTAGGGAGGGAAGAATGGTGAGAGAGGTAGGGAGGGAAGAATGGTGAGAGAGGGAGGTAGGGAGGGAAGAATGGTGAGAGAGGTAGGGAGGGAAGAATGGTGAGAGAGGGAGAGAGGGAAGAATGGTGAGAGAGGGAGGGAGGGAAGAATGGTGAGAGAGGGAGGTAGGGAGGGAAGAATGGTGAGAGAGGTAGGGAGGGAAGAATGGTGAGAGAGGGAGGTAGGGAGGGAAGAATGGTGAGAGAGGTAGGGAGGGAAGAATGGTGAGAGAGGGAGGGAGGGAAGAATGGTGAGAGAGGGAGGGAGGGAAGAATGGTGAGAGAGTGAGGGAGGGAAGAATGGTGAGAGAGGGAGGGAGGGAAGAATGGTGAGAGAGGGAGGGAGGGAAGAATGGTGAGAGAGAGAGGGAGGGAGGGAAGAATGGTGAGAGAGGGAGGGAGGGAAGAATGGTGAGAGAGAGAGGGAGGGAAGAATGGTGAGAGAGGGAGGGAGGGAAGAATGGTGAGAGAGAGAGGGAGGGAAGAATGGTGAGAGAGGGAGGGAGGGAAGAATGGTGAGAGAGGGAGGGAGGGAAGAATGGTGAGAGAGGGAGGGAGGGAAGAATGGTGAGAGAGGGAGGGAGGGAAGAATGGTGAGAGAGGGAGGGAGGGAAGAATGGTGAGAGAGAGAGGGAGGGAGGGAAGAATGGTGAGAGAGAGAGGGAGGGAAGAATGGTGAGAGAGAGAGGGAGGAAGGGAAGAATGGTGAGAGAGAGAGGGAGGGAGGGAAGAATGGTGAGAGAGAGAGGTAGGGAGGGAAGAATGGTGAGAGAGAGAGGTAGGGAGGGAAGAATGGTGAGAGAGAGAGGTAGGGAGGGAAGAATGGAGATACAGGGAGGGAAGAATGGTGAGAGAGAGAGGGAGGGAGAGAAGAATGGAGAGAGAGAGAGGGAGGGAAGAATGGTGTGAGAGAGAGAGAGAGAGGTAGGGAGGGAAGGATGGTGAGAGAGAGAGGTATGGAGGGGAGAATGGAGAGAGAGGGAGGGAAGAATGGTTATAGAGAGAGTTAGGGAGGGAAGAATGGTGAGAGAGAGAGAGAGGTAGGGAGGAAAGAACGGTGAAAGAGGTAGGGAGGGGAGAATGGAAAGAGAGGGAGGGAAGAATAGTGAGAGAGAGAGAGAGAGACGTAGGGAGTGAAGAATGGTGAGAGCGAGAGGTAGGGGGGGCCGAATGGTGAGGGAGAGAGAGGTAGGGAGGGAAGAATGATGAGAGAGAGAGAGGTAGGGAGGGAAGAATGGTGAGAGAGAGAGGTAGGGAGGGAAGAATGGTGAGAGAGAGAGGTAGGGAGGGAAGAATGGTGAGGGAGAGAGAGGTAGGGAGGGAAGAATGATGAGAGAGAGAGAGGTAGGGAGGGAAGAATGGTGAGAGAGAGAGGTAGGGAGGGAAGAATGGTGAGAGAGAGAGGGAGGGAGGGAAGAATGGTGAGAGAGAGAGGTAGGGAGGGAAGAATGGTGAGAGAGAGAGGTAGGGGCTAAAGGAAAGAGAGTACCATATTTTCCGGCATATAAGATGCGCTTTTTTACATAAAAAGTCGTGGGAAATCAGCCTGCGCCTTATATGCTGAAGATCAAAATGAAGAGTAGGCTTAGGGTTATACTTTAGCAGTTGTTTACTAACGTTACGTTACAAGTGCTTGCAAACATCGTCTTCTATGTCGAATACGCTTGTGCGCCTTATATGCCGGAAAATGCGGTACATGAGAATACATCTGGGTACACGGGAAAGGCAGATGGAAGCCGACTTTTGAAGTCCACACCGAGGCTATCTGCTGAGAAGAATTTACTTCTACCTAGATTAAGAACTGTCGTGAATTATCTAGGTGTATGAGACAAGGATGGGAGGTCAATGTTGGTGCTGGATTACCAGGTCAGTGTTGGTGCTGGACTACCAGGTCAATAATGGTGCTAGACTACCAGGTCAGTGTTGGTGCTGGACTACCAGGTCAGGGTTCGTCCTGGACTGCCAGGTCAATGTTGGTGCTGGACTACCACGTCGGTGTTGGTGCTGGACTACCAGGTCAATGTTGGTGCTGGACTACCAGGTCAATGTTGGTGCTGGATTACCAGGTTAGTGTTGGTGCTAGACCACCAGGTCAGTGTTGGTGCTGAACTACCAGGTCAGTGGACGCAATACTCTGAAGAGCGTGTAACCGTCCTGTCGTAAGGTCAAGAATGAATTTCTCAAAGAATAGTTTAATAACCTCACTTTGCCTAATCCTAATCCTTATGTGGATTACCATACCATACTGTCCCAAAGCCTGGACAGTAGGTGATTAACCAGGGTTATTGTTTTGTATGCCCATCTCTTACACAATATTGTTAAAAAAATTCCCTACTCATACAAGCAATGGTGAACCACGGAAATAATTTGTCGTGGCAGATATGAAGCGGATCACATCTGTTCTATTTATTAGTAACTAACTTATTATGACGTTTTCGATATGTAAAAGCTTCTGGGCTGACCCAGAAGTTTAGATTGACAGGTGTATCCTGAGCTTGTTGTCCTGGAGGCTCAGGTAACTCCAGCAGCTATGTTATGTACATAAATTCAGCTGGTTCATGAGTTCTTCTATTGTCCTTGAATTTACAACATTTGTCAGCAGTTTATTCCATTATGTTATCATGTTGCCTGAAAAAATATCTTCCATGAGTTTTTATTACATCTCCTGCCTTGGGGTTTCATTTCACTGTTTCGAGATATATACTCATCAGTGAGCTGGAGAAAGAGAGAGAGAGAGAGAGAGAGAGAGAGAGAGAGAGAGAGAGAGAGAGAGGGAAAAACTAGAGCAAGGACCGACAAGGGAATACGAGACACGGTGAGAGGATAACTTTCACAACCAGGATCGTATTTCTTCTGCTGGGCCCACAATTACAAAGTTTTGGTCCTGCAAGAGTCTTTTAGTCCAACCTGTGCCACCTACCATATGTATCTTCTGTGTGTGCATACGAATTATATATATATATATATATGTATATATATATATATATATATATATATATATATATATATATATATATATATATATATGTGTGTGTGTGTGTGTGTGTGTGTCTGTGTGTGTGTGCAATAAGATCACAGTAAACAGGTGATTTCAAAATATGCAAAACTACCACTCTGAAAGAATAGAGAAATTCCAAGCGCTTTCGTGACTACTCACATTATCAAGGAACTATGCAAGTGAAGCATCCAAGGAAGCTATATAAGGGGGCCGGCCAGCACCTCACTATCAGATCCCACAACGGTTAAACACGTGACGCGCGGCGAGCCAACTTGGATAGGTCCTTTGCACAACTCATCCCCAAGCTATTCTACCCAAGAAAATTTAAAAATTATTTGTCCAGTGTATTATTAAATTCTTCCCAAATTCTATTAATTATAAATGGATCTAATTTATATAAACCAAAGGAAATATTCATATTATTTTCAAAACTGTTTTGAAAATAATATGAATATTTCCTTTGGTTTATATAAATTAGATCCATTTATAATTAATAGAATTTGGGAAGAATTTAATAATACACTGGACAAATAATTTTTAAATTTTCTTGGGTAGAATAGCTTGGGGGTGAGTTGTGCAAAGGACCTATCCAAGTTGGCTCGCCGCGCGTCACGTGTTTAACCGTTGTGGGATCTGATAGTGAGGTGCTGGCCGGACCCCTTATATAGCTTCCTTGGATGCTTCACTTTCATAGTTCCTTGATAATGTGAGTAGTCACGAAAGCGCTTGGAATTTCTCTATTCTTTCAGAGTGGTTGTTTTGCATATATATATAAATATATATATATATATATATATATATATATATATATATATATATATATATATATATATATATATATACATATATATACTATATATATTTAACACATCGGGCGTTTCCCACTAAGGTAGGGTGACCCGAAAAAGAAAAACCTTCAACATTGTTCACTCCACCACTGTCTTGCCAAAGACGTGCTTACATTGTAGTTATAAAACTGCAACACCCGTCCTTCAGAGTGCAGGCACTCTACTTCACGTCTCCAGGACTCAAGTCCTGCCTATCGGTTTCCCTGAATCACACTCCAAGTTCTAAAAACCATTTGTTTCCATTCGCTCCTATCTAATACGCTCACGCATGCTTGCTGGAAGTTCAAGCCCCTTGCACACAAAACCTCCTTTACCCCTTTTCTCCAACCTTTCTTAGGCCGACCTCTACTGTGCCTTCCCTCCACTACAGATTTATACACTCTCGAAGTCATTCTATTTTGTTCCAACCTCTCTACATGTCCGAACCAAGCCAGTAACCCCTCCTCAGCCCTATGAATAATAGTTTTGGTAATCCCACACCTCCTCCTCTTTTCCAAACTACGAATTCACTGCATTATATTCGCACCACACATTACCCTCAGACACGACATCTCCACTGCCTCGAGCCTTCTCCTTGTTGCAACATTTCCCACCCATACTTTGCACCCATATAAGAGCATTGGTATAACTATACTCTCATACATTTCCTTCTTAGCTTCCATGGACAAAGTTCTTTGTCTCCACAAACTCCTCAGTGCACCGCTCAACTGTTTCCCCTTGTCAATTCTATGATTCACCTCATCTTTCATAGACCCAACTTCTGACACGTTCACTCCTAAATATCTGAATACATTCACCTCCTCCATACTCTCTCCCTCCAATCTGATATCCAGTTTTTCGTTACCTACTTTTTTTTTGTTATCCTCATTGGCTTACTCTTTCCGGTATTCATTTTTAATTTTCTTAATTTGCACACCCTACCAAACTCATCCACCAACCTCTGCGACTTCTCTTCAGAATCTCCCAAAAGCACAGTGTCATTAGCAAAGAGCAACTGTGACAACTCCCACTTTGTGTTAGATTCTTTATCTTTTAACCTGACACCCCTTGCCAACACCCGAGCATTCACTTCTCTTACAACCCCATGTATAAATATATTGAACAACCATGGTGGCATCACACATCCTAGTCTAAGGCCTACTTTTACTGGGAAATAATCTCCCTCTCTCTTACATACTCTAACCAGAGCCTCACAATCGTCGTAAAACTTTTCACTTCTTTCAATAAGCTACATCCCATTCCATTCATTTGCAACATCTGCCACATTACCCCCCTATCCACTCTGTCATACACCTTTTCCAAATCCATAAATGCCACAAAAATCTCTTTACTCCTTTCTAAATACTGTTCACCTATATGTTTCACCGTAAACACCTGCTCTACACACCCCCTACCCTTCCTAAAGCCTCCTTGTTCAACTGTTATCATATATATATATATATATATATATATATATATATATATATATATATATATATATATATATATATATATATATATATATATATATATATATGGGGTCCACCACTGGTGTAAATTGTGGGACCTATAGCCTCGGAGAAGTGGATAAAAAGGCTTCAAGGAAGAATATTTGGATTTCTTCCTGAAGTCGTTTGGATATTCCACTTCCCCTACCACCCCATCTTTCATTCCTTTTTACCAGTAGGTATATTTTATTACATAATAAGGTACAAAAGATTTAAGAGATACATTGTTGATATAAAGATGGCATATACAGTAGACGAGATGTGAGAGATACATGTCTAGTACAGATTGTTACGTCTTTGCCACTGATTATAATGCGAAAATCTGATCCAGCTCTTCACAGCTGGGGCACGTGCACAAAATATAGCAGGCATTACCCCTCTGAACAGCCGCACTGAGTCGCTGGAACAGAAAACTAGCTGCCCTGGGATCCCTAGTTACCCTGATGAGTCTTTTGCCTAGCTCCACAAGGAACTGTCATATTCCTGCAGTATAGGGTTATCATATGAAGGTGCAATGCAATGCAATGCGTAGAACAAACTCCCGAGTGCAGTTATTCAAGCTAAAACGTTGTGTAGTTTTAAAAAGATAAATACATGATTGGGTGTGGGTGGGTGTGAGTTGGACCTGACTAGTTTGTGCTGCTGGGTCTGGTGCCGTGCTCCTTCCTTGAGTGGAGGTGACCATACTGGGTGGGTCATTGAGCTAATCCGGGAGGGGGGGGGGACATAGACCTCCTCCGCATGGGTCAGTAGGCCTGTTGCAGTGATCCTTCTTTCTTATGTTCTTATGTTCTTAATGCAATAAGATCTCAGGAAACAGGTGATATCTTAGTATGCCGCAAGACCTCAGCAAAAAAAATATTCAAAGCGAAAATAATAAGACAAGAAAAAGCTTATATTGCTTAGATATGACCTCACATAGGTTTGACCTCACATAGGTTTGACCTCACATAGGTTTGACCTCACATAGGTTTGACCTCACATAGGTTTGACCTCACATAAGTTTGACCTCATATAAGTTTGACCTCACATAGGTTTGACCCCATAAGTTTGACTTCACATAGGTTTGACCTCACATAGGTTTGACCTCACATGGGTTTGATCTCACAGAGGTTTGACCTCACATGGCTTTGACCTCACATGGGTTTGACCTCACATAGGTTTGACCTCACATAGGTTTGACCTCACATGAGTTTGATCTCACAGGTTTGACCTCACATGAGTTTGGCCTCACATGGGTTTGACCTCACATGGGTTTGACCTCACATGGGTTTGACCTCACATAGGTTAGACCTCACATAGGCTTGACCTCACATAGGTTTGACCTCACATAGGTTTGGCCTCACGTAAGTTTGACTTCACATAGGTTTGACCTCACATAGGTTTGACCTCACATGGGTTTGATCTCACAGAGGTTTGACCTCACATGGGTTTGACCTCACATGGGTTTGACCTCACATGGGTTTGACCTCACATAAGTTTGACCTCGCATAGGTTTGACCTCACATAGGTTTGACCTCACATGAGTTTGATCTCACATAGGTTTGACCTCACATGAGTTAGGCCTCACATGGGTTTGACCTCACATGGGTTTGACCTCATATGGGTTTGACCTCACATGGGTTTGACCTCACATAGGTTTGACCTCACATAGGTTTGACCACACATAGGTTTGACCTCACATGGGTTTGATCTCACATAGGTTTGACCTTACATGGGTTTAACCTCATGGGTTTGACCTCATAGGTTTGACCTGACATGGGTTTGACCTCGCATAGGTTTGACCTCACATAGGTTTGACCTCACATGGGTTTGATTTCACATAGGTTTGACCTCACATGGGTTTGGCCTCACATGGGTTTGACCTTACATAGGTTTGACCTCACATGGGTTTGACCTCACATGGGTTTGACCTCACATGGGTTTGACCTCACATAATTTTGACCTCACGTAGGTTTGACCTCACATATGTTTGACCTCACATGGGTTTGACCTCACATAGGTTTGACCTCACATAGGATTGACCTCACATGAGTTTGACCTCACATGGGTGTGGGGATTTTTTTTTTCATTGTTGTGAAGCTTTTAGTCAGTCAAAATTGAAGTGACATGTCAGGCAAAAGGGAATTTTGTCAGCACTGCTTAAATCCTCACAAAATCAAGTCATTACAAATTAATGTTTTACATTAAATCCTGGATTTATATTCATATTGCAGTCAGTATTAACTTTTATTAAACTCGATTCTATTATGTTTCTTTCAACCATGGATGTGCTTGCTATAGCTTTCCAGGCCATTTGAAAGTCAATATTGAGGTTACAATCTCATACATGAATGAACATGGCCTTGCCCAGCTCCAGTGCTGTATTTATGTGACCTTAAACAATGGAAAATTAGTTATTAGAACGAGCTATTTGGAAAATACATTTACATTTGCCTAAGGTGAGAGCTGAAAGATGCTTAGGCTGAAATTACGATTTGAGGGCTATCCCAGAGTGTTGATAGGATGGCGGCTGCAATATTTGCATTAAATATGTTGAGGGTTCATGAGGAACAAGCAAGAAAAGAAGGGTCACATGTGACCTATGTTTTTTTCTAAACATCATGTCTCTCGACGAATGAGAGGCTTGTGTAACAATTAGGTATCTTATTGCGGAAACGCTTCAGCCATCCAGTGGCTCCATTAATTCAATACAGAGAAGAACGGTGGGAGATGAGGGAGAGTTTGAGGAATCAGTCCCTCAGCATGGAGTGGATGTGTTCGGTTCATCAATAATAATAAATATACAGCACATGCGCAGATATGTGTCTTAATACTGGAGACAAGTGAGTGAAGCTGCTGGAGGTGACATTACCGTAAGTAGGTCATGCCTATATGTTAGATTAGTGAGGAAATTTCTGCTTCATGATCCCAAGATGTTGTTGTATGATACAACTGCTATTTTATAAAACTTATAAAAAACAGACATGATGATGGAAGAAACACTTATGCAACACTTGGACCACTGGCTTCATCTGTCCAACATAGAGAAGAATGAAGGAAGATGAGGAGTTAGAGGCTATCAATCATTCTGCCTTGGAGTCACTGTGTTCAGTTCACTAGTCTTAATAAATGTACAGCATAAACGTTGAGAAGGATGTATGATGATGGATGTGTGATGATGGATGTGTGATGATGGATGTGTGATGATGGATGTATGATGATGGATGTGTGATGATGGATGTATGATGATGGATGTGTGATGATGGATGTGTGATGATGGATGTGTGATGATGGATGTGTGATGATGGATGTGTGATGATGGATGTGTGATGATGGATGTGTGATGATGGATGTGTGATGATGGATGTGTGATGATGGATGTATGATGATGGATGTGTGATGATGGATGTGTGATGATGGATGTGTGATGATGGATGTGTGATGATGGACGTGTGATGATGGATGTGTGATGATGGATGTGTGATGATGGATGTGTGATGATGGATGTGTGATGATGGATGTGTGATGATGGATGTGTGATGATGGATGTGTGATGATGGATGTGTGATGATGGATGTGTGATGATGGATGTGTGATGATGGACGTGTGATGATGGATGTGTGATGATGGATGTGTGATGATGGATGTGTGATGATGGACGTGTGATGATGGATGTGTGATGATGGATGTGTGATGATGGATGTGTGATGATGGATGTGTGATGATGGATGTATGATGATGGATGTGTGATGATGGATGTATGATGATGGATGTGTGATGATGGATGTGTGATGATGGATGTGTGATGATGGATGTGTGATGATGGATGTGTGATGATGGACGTGTGATGATGGATGTGTGATGATGGATGTGTGATGATGGATGTGTGATGATGGATGTGTGATGATGGACGTGTGATGATGGATGTGTGATGATGGATGTGTGATGATGGATGTGTGATGATGGATGTGTGATGATGGACGTGTGATGATGGACGTGTGATGATGGATGTGTGATGAAGGATGTGTGATGATGGATGTGTGATGATGGATGTGTGATGATGGATGTGTGATGATGGATGTGTGATGATGGATGTGTGATGATGGATGTGTGATGATGGATGTGTGATGATGGATGTGTGATGATGGATGTGTGATGATGGATGTGTGATGATGGATGTGTGATGATGGACGTGTGATGATGGATGTGTGATGATGGATGTGTGATGATGGATGTGTGATGATGGATGTGTGATGATGGATGTGTGATGATGGACGTGTGATGATGGACGTGTGATGATGGATGTGTGATGATGGATGTGTGATGATGGATGTGTGATGATGGATGTGTGATGATGGATGTGTGATGATGGATGTGTGATGATGGATGTGTGATGATGGATGTGTGATGATGGACGTGTGATGATGGACGTGTGATGATGGATGTGTGATGATGGATGTGTGATGATGGATGTGTGATGATGGATGTGTGATGATGGATGTGTGATGATGGATGTGTGATGATGGATGTGTGATGATGGACGTGTGATGATGGACGTGTGATGATGGATGTGTGATGATGGAGATGTGATGATGGATGTGTGATGATGGATGTGTGATGATGGATGTGTGATGATGGACGTGTGATGATGGATGTGTGATGGATGTGTGATGATGAATGTGTGATGGTGAATGTGTGATGATGGATGTGTGATGGTGGATGTGTGATGATGGATGTGTGATGGTGGATGTGTGATGGTGGATGTGTGATGATGAATGTGTGATGGATGTGTGATGATGGATGTGTAATGATGGATGTGTGATGATGGATGTATGATGATGGATGTGTGATGATGGATGTGTGATGATGGATGTGTGATGATGGATGTATGATGATGGATGTGTGATGATGGATGTGTGATGATGAATGTGTGATGATGGATGTGTGATGATGGATGTGTGATGATGGATGTGTGATGATGGATGGGATAATGGATGTGTGATGATGGATGTGTGATGATGGATGTGTGATGATGGATGTGTGATGATGGATGTGTGATGATGGATGTGTGATGATGGATGTGTGATGATGGATGTGATGATGGATGTGTGATGATGGATGTGTGATGATGGACGTGTGATGATGGATGTGTGATGGATGTGTGATGGTGAATGTGTGATGATGGATGTGTGATGGTGGATGTGTGATGATGGATGTGTGATGGTGGATGTGTGATGATGGATGTGTGATGGTGGATGTGTGATGGTGGATGTGTGATGATGAATGTGTGATGATGAATGTGTGATGGATGTGTGATGATGGATGTGTGATGATTTATGTGTGATGATGGATGTGTGATGATGGATGTGTGATGATGGATGTGTGATGATGGATGTGTGATGATTGATGTGTGATGATGGACGTGTGATGATGGATGTGTGATGGTGGATGTGTGATGATGGATGTGTGATGATGGATGTGAGATTATGGATGTGTGATGATGGATGTGTGATGATGGATGTGTGATGGTGGATGTGTGATGATGGATGTGTGATGATGGACGTGTGATGATGGATGTGTGATGATGGATGTGTGATGATGGATGTGTGATGATGGATGTGTGATGATGGATGTGTGATGATGGATTTGTGATGGTGGATGTGTGGTGGTGGATGTGTGATGATGGATGTGTGATAATGGATGTGTGATGATGGATGTGTGATGATGGACGTGTGATGATGGATGTGTGATGATGGATGTGTGATGATGGATGTGTGATGGTGGATGTGTGATGATGAATGTGAGATGATCGATGTGTGATGATGGACGTGTGATGGTGGATGTGTGATGATGAATGTGCGATGATGGATGTGTGATGATGGATGTGTGATGATGGATGTGTGATGATGGATGTGTGATGAGGATGTGTGATGATGGATGTGTGATGATGGATGTGTGATGATGGATGTGTGATGATGGATGTGTGATGATGGACGTGTGATGATGGACGTGTGAGGATGGACGTGTGATGATGGATGTGTGATGATGGATGTGTGATGATGGATGTGTGATGATGGATGTGTGATGATGGATGTGTGATGATGGATGTGTGATGATGGATGTGTGATGATGGACGTGTGATGATGGATGTGTGATGGATGTGTGATGATGAATGTGTGATGGTGAATGTTTGATGGTGAATGTGTGATGATGGATGTGTGATGATGGATGTGTGATGGTGGACGTGTGATGATGGATGTGTGATGATGGATGTGTGATGGATGTGTGATGATGGATGTGTGATGATGGATGTGTGATGATGGACGTGTGATGATGGATGTGTGATGATGGATGTGTGATGATGGATGTATGATGATGGATGTGTGATGATGGATGTGTGATGATGGATGTGTGATGATGGATGTGTGATGATGGATGTGTGATGATGGACGTGTGATGATGGATGTGTGATGATGGATGTGTGATGATGGATGTATGATGATGGATGTGTGATGATGGATGTGTGATGATGGATGTGTGATGATGGATGTGTGATGGATGTGTGATGATGGATGTATGATGATGGATGTGTGATGATGGATGTGATGATGGATGTGTGATGATGGACGTGTGATGATGGATGTGTGATGGATGTGTGATGGTGAATGTGTGATGATGGATGTGTGATGGTGGATGTGTGATGATGGATGTGTGATGGTGAATGTGTGATGATGGATGTGTGATGATGGATGTGTGATGATGGATGTGTGATGATGGATGTGTGATGATGGATGTGTGATGATGGATGTGTGATGATGGATGGGATAATGGATGTGTGATGATGGATGTGTGATGATGGATGTGTGATGATGGATGTGTGATGATGGATGTGTGATGATGGATGTGTGATGATGGATGTGTGATGATGGATGTGATGATGGATGTGTGATGATGGATGTGTGATGATGGACGTGTGATGATGGATGTGTGATGGATGTGTGATGGTGAATGTGTGATGATGGATGTGTGATGGTGGATGTGTGATGATGGATGTGTGATGGTGGATGTGTGATGATGGATGTGTGATGGTGGATGTGTGATCGTGGATGTGTGATGATGAATGTGTGATGATGAATGTGTGATGGATGTGTGATGATGGATGTGTGATGATGGATGTGTGATGATGGATGTGTGATGATGGATGTGTGATGATGGATGTGTGATGATGGATGTGTGATGATTGATGTGTGATGATGGACGTGTGATGATGGATGTGTGATGGTGGATGTGTGATGATGGATGTGTGATGATGGATGTGAGATGATGGATGTGTGATGGTGGATGTGTGATGATGGATGTGTGATGATGGACGTGTGATGATGGATGTGTGATGATGGATGTGTGATGATGGATGTGTGATGATGGATGTGTGATGATGGATGTGTGATGATGGATGTGTGATGATGGATGTGTGATGGTGGATGTGTGGTGGTGGATGTGTGATGATGAATGTGTGATAATGGATGTGTGATGATGGATGTGTGATGATGGACGTGTGATGATGGATGTGTAATGATGGATGTGTGATGATGGATGTGTGATGGTGGATGTGTGATGATGAATGTGAGATGATCGATGTGTGATGATGGACGTGTGATGGTGGATGTGTGATGATGAATGTGCGATGATGGATGTGTGATGATGGATGTGTGATGATGGATGTGTGATGATGGATGTGTGATGAGGATGTGTGATGATGGATGTGTGATGATGGATGTGTGATGATGGATGTGTGATGATGGATGTGTGATGATGGACGTGTGATGATGGACGTGTGAGGATGGACGTGTGATGATGGATGTGTGATGATGGATGTGTGATGATGGATGTGTGATGATGGATGTGTGATGATGGATGTGATGATGGACGTGTGATGATGGACGTGTGATGATGGATGTGTGATGGATGTGTGATGATGAATGTGTGATGGTGAATGTGTGATGGTGAATGTGTGATGATGGATGTGTGATGATGGATGTGTGATGGTGGACGTGTGATGATGGATGTGTGATGATGAATGTGTAATGGATGTGTGATGATGGATGTGTTATGATGGATGTGTGATGATGGATGTGTGATGATGGATGTGTGATGATGGATGTGTGATGATGGACGTGTGATGATGGATGTGTGATGATGGATGTGTGATGATGGATGTATGATGATGGATGTGTGATGATGGATGTGTGATGATGGATGTGTGATGATGGATGTGTGATGGATGTGTGATGATGGATGTATGATGATGGACGTGTGATGATGGATGTGATGATGGATGTGTGATGATGGACGTGTGATGATGGATGTGTGATGGATGTGTGATGGTGAATGTGTGATGATGGATGTGTGATGATGGATGTGTGATGATGGATGTGTGATGGTGAATGTGTGATGATGGATGTGCGATGATGGATGTGTGACGATGGATGTGTGATGGTGAATGTGTGATGATGGATGTGTGATGATGGATGTGTGATTGTGAATGTGTGATGATGGATGTGTGATGGTGGTTGTGTGATGGTGAATGTCTAATGGTGGGTGTGTGACAGTGGTGATAGTGGTTGATAGTGAGAGTGAGAGAACAAAGAGAATCTTAGAACAAAACATCATTATACTCGCTCTTAAGATGTTAATGTTTGTAACACTGTAATCAGGTTTAGTTAGGTGTACTTACTGTTAAGTTTTCCTTTTCTGAGTGCTCCACGCTCTCAGGCTTGTTACCCAGGGTTTAGAGCAGCAGTTCTTAACCGGGGGTCGGCGCTCCCCACCTAGGGATGCGTGAGTAATTTCCAGGGAGATTGGCCTCCTCACCCAGGAATACGTGAGTTATTTCCAGGAGGGCGCTCCCCACCCAGGGATACGTGAGTTATTTCCAGGAGGGCGCTCCCCACCCAGGGATACGTGAGTTATTTCCAGGAGGGCGCTCCCCACCCAGGGATACATGAGTAATTTCCAGGAGGGCGCTCCCCACCCAGGGATACGCGAGTAATTTCCAGGAGGGCGCTCCCCACCCAGGGATACGCGAGTAATTTCCAGGAGGGCGCTCCCCACCCAGGGATACGCGAGTAATTTCCAGGAGGGCGCTCCCCACCCAGGGATACGCGAGTAATTTCCAGGATGGCGCTCCCAACTCATGGATACGCGAGTAATTTCCAGAAGGGCTCTCCTCACCCAGGGATACGCGAGTAATTTCCAGGAGAGCGCTCCCCACCCAGGGATATGTGAGTTATTTCCAGGAGGGCGCTCCCCACCCAGGGATACTCGAGTAATTTCCAGGAGGGCGCTCCCCACCCATGGATACGTGAGTAATTTCCAGGAAGGCGCTCCCCACTCAGGGATACGCGAGTAATTTCCAGGAGGGCACTCCCCACCCAGGGATACGTGAGCAATTTCCAGGAGGGTGCTCCCCACTCAGGGATACGCGAGTAATTTCCAGGATGGCGCTCCCAACTCAGGGATACGCGAGTAATTTCCAGAAGGGCTCTCCCCACCCAGGGATACGCTAGTAATTTCCAGGAGGGCGCTCCCCACCCAGGGATATGTGAGTTATTTCCAGGAGGGCGCTCCCCACTCAGGGATACGCGAGTAATTTCCAGGAGGGCGCTCCCCACTCAGGGATACGTGAGTAATTTCCAGGAGGGCGCTCCCCACCCAGGGATATGCGAGTAATTTCCAGGAGGGCGCTCCCCACTCAGGGATACGCGAGTAATTTCCAGGACTGCGCTCCCCACCCAGGGATACGCGAGTAATTTCCAGGAGGGCGCTCCCCACTCAGGGATACGCGAGTTATTTCCAGGAGGGCGCTCCCCACCCAGGGATACGTGAGTTATTTCCAGGAGGGCGCTCCCCACCCAGGGATACGCGAGTAATTTCCAGGAGTGCGCTCCCCACCCAGTGATATGCGAGTAATTTCCAGGAGGGCGCTCCCCACCCAGTGATATGCGAGTAATTTCCAGGAGGGCGCTCCCCACTCATGGATACGCGAGTAATTTCCAGGAGTGCGCTCCCCACCCAGGGATACGTGAGTAATTTCCAGGAGGGCGCTCCCCACCCAGTGATATGCGAGTAATTTCCAGGAGGGCGCTCCCCACCCAGGGATACGCGAGTTATTTCCAGGAGGGCGCTCCCCACCCAGTGATATGCGAGTAATTTCCAGGAGGGCGCTCCCCACCCAGTGATATGCGAGTAATTTCCAGGAGGGCGCTCCCCACCCAGGGATACGCGAGTTATTTCCAGGAGGGCGCTCCCCACCCAGGGATACGCGAGTTATTTCCAGGAGGGCGCTCCCCACCCAGGGATACGCGAGTTATTTCCAGGAGGGCGCTCCCCACCCAGTGATATGAGAGTAATTTCCAGGAGGGCGCTCCCCACCCAGTGATATGAGAGTAATTTCCAGGAGGGCGCTCCCCACCCAGTGATACGCGAGTAATTTCCAGGAGGGCGCTCCCCACTCAGGGATACGCGAGTAATTTCCAGGAGGGCGCTCCCCACTCAGGGATACGCGAGTTATTTCCAGGAGGGCGCTCCCCACCCAGGGATACGCGAGTTATTTCCAGGAGGGCGCTCCCCACTCAGGGATACGCGAGTTATTTCCAGGAGGGCGCTCCCCACCCAGGGATACGCGAGTTATTTCCAGGAGGGCGCTCCCCACTCAGGGATACGCGAGTTATTTCCAGGAGGGCGCTCCCCACCCAGGGATACGCGAGTAATTTCCAGGAGGGCGCTCCCCACCCAGGGATACGCGAGTAATTTCCAGGAGGGCGCTCCCCACCCAGGGATACGCGAGTAATTTCCAAGAGGGCGCTCCCCACCCAGGGATACGCGAGTAATTTCCAGGAGGGCGCTCCCCACCCGGGGATACGCGAGTAATTTCCAGGAGGGCGCTCCCCACCCAGGGATACGCGAGTAATTTCCAGGAGGGCGCTCCCCACCCAGGGATACGCGAGTAATTTCCAGGAGGGCGCTCCCCACTCAGGGATACGCGAGTCATTTCCAGGAGGGCGCTCCCCACCCAGGGATACGCGAGTAATTTCCACGAGGGCGCTCCCCACTCAGGGATACGCGAGTAAGTTCCAGGATGGCGCTCCCCACCCAGGGATACGCGAGTAATTTCCAGGAGGGCGCTCCCCACTCAGGGATACGCGAGTAATTTCCAGGAGGGCGCTCCCCACTCAGGGATACGCGAGTAATTTCCAGGATGGCGCTCCCCACCCAGGGATACGCGAGTAATTTCCAGGAGGGCGCTCCCCACTCAGGGATACGCGAGTATTTTCCAGGAGGGCGCTCCCCACTCAGGGATACGCGAGTAATTTCCAGGATGGCGCTCCCTACCCAGGGATACGCGAGTAATTTCCAGGAGGGCGCTCCCCACCCAGGGATACGCGAGTTATTTCCAGGAGGGCGCTCCCCACCCAGGGATACGCGAGTTATTTCCAGGAGGGCGCTCCCCACCCAGGGATACGCGAGTTATTTCAGAGGGGCCGCGAACCCAGAGTAAATCAAGAATATGTTAATGATTTGCTGCTTCAAGAGATTCTTTTGAATACTTAAAAATGATATATTTAAGAATGAAAAATAATTTTTCAATTTTCCTTTTTAAATAAAGGATATATTTTTTTTTAATTTTCACATTTAGAATTTTATATGAAGGAAAGAAGGAAAGAGCGGGTGAGGGAGGGGGATGGAGGGGGAGGGAGGGGGAGGGAGGGAGAGGGAGGGGGAGGGAGGAGAGGGAGGGGGATGGAGGGGGCGAGAAATGAGGCACCACTGCGACAGGGGGCGCTCAGTGCTAGCCATCCACTAGTTTGTTATCCGTAGTTTTGTGTATCATCTTGCTCACTGCTAGGCTTAAGAAATACTTCCTAACAACCCTATGACTCATCTTTGTTGTTAACTTCGAACTTCGCTGCTTAAACAGATTCTCCCCGTTCATCTTGTCTATTCCTCTTAATATTTTGTACATCGTAATCATGTCGCCTCTGTCTTCTTATTTTGGGAACTTGCATTTTTTCCGGCTCTTTTTACATGTTTTTTCCAGAAGCAGGCTCCATACTAGCGCTTCATACTCTAACATGGGGACGACATATGCCGTTTGTAGGGTCGTCAATGTTTTATCGTTGGCCAGTCTCGCGTTGGTTACAGTACTTATTCAGTTGACGTGTGCCTCGAACGATATACTTGTAACTAGGCCCGAGGTTCTTTTCTTCCAGAAAGGTTTGCACACTTTGCTCCCCGAGACTGTTCACTGTTTCTGGTCGTTTTTTTCCCTCTCAGATTTTCAGAACTTTCCAATATCTAGAGTTCATTTCTCATAGCCACTTGTCACACCAATCATGCAGCTTGTCCAGATCCATTTGCAGTCTTTCCTTGTCTACTCTTGTTTGCATTCTCCTCATCAATTTCACAGTCTGCGAACAAGGACACCTCAGACTCAATTTACTCTGTCAAGTCTTTTTCATACATAAGACAGGTACTGATTATTAATTATGGAATTATCAAAAAAAAATGTGCTGTAAAAGAAAAGTTTATTAATTGTTATAGGCACAGAAAACACTTAGGATTATGAAACTGGATTATAAATTAGAATGATAAAACTCAAAGTAGTCTACTCTAAAGTACTCTCTATAACTGCTCACTCATGACTCACGAAATCGTAATGACACGATTGTAAACAAACCATACCACGGGTGGGATAGAACCCGCTATCAGAGAGTCTCAAAACTCCAGACCGTCGCGTCGGTCTGGAGTTTTGAGACTCTCTGATCGCGGGTTCTATCCCCGCCCGTGGTATGGTTTGCTCACTCATACTTTTCGTGAAAACATTGGCAAAGGTGTGAAGATGCACTTATGTCAGAGAATATCGTCAGTTGAAGTTGAAGTTGAAGAATAGTTTTTTTTTTTCAGTATCAGATCATCAATAATATAAATACATTAGTATCAATACTGAAAATGGTGATTATTCTTTTCTCATCATATATGGCTTTAAGAATGTAAGTAATAATGATAATATCTACTTCATCATGAGAAGACAGACTCTCATCATGACCGATCATCTCCTTAGTCATACATAATATAACTACAGGATTTCGTGTCTACAGTTTTCATACTTTAGTATTAAAAATAAGTGTTCCTGACATGAGAATGTATGAGGCAGAGCAACTTCTAGCTCGCCGCAGTCCTTCATATGTTTTGGATGGTATATCCTCCTAACTATTGAAGATTACTAGGACCTTATCACTGACTCGACAATAACAACGACAATGACAATCAATATAAAGTTTTAGCCAGTTTGCTGTATTTGCGTCAGATGTTTGAACAGTTCCTGCACGGGGCCAAAATTCATAGTAATTAGCTGGGGTGCATCCACGACCACAGTGTCTGGAATTCCTTAGTTTACCGTATGAAGTGACTGTACGTCGTTGTTCACAAAAGTCCCAGTTGACGGCTTATTAAGTTTCCTATCTGAAGACCTCGGTAATTACGATTTACGTATGTGCTAGCATCAGGGGTGACATGACCAATAGTACTAGGCACCTGATGTTTGAAGTATTGATGGTTGAGTGGATTAAGGTGTCTCGGAATTTTTGCGGGCAAAATATTTACAATCATTTATCACAGGCCACCGAGGTCAAAATCATTCTAATATTTTTCGTTGGTCCATGCATGTCAGAGATGTAATGGAAAAGTTATCACCTGATGTTAGCTGCTTTGGATCCAATTCCTAGCTTGACTGGGCACTAGAGTATTGTGCAGTCTGGCATGGTATGTATAGTACTGCGTTCTTTGTCCCAACACTTGTAGGTTTGAGTCTCCTCCAGCCTGAGATAATATTTATTATTTTTTTTTCTATTTCATTCCACATTTATACGTTTTACTTTGGAGAATTAAATTAATGATTATGTAATCCTACACTAAGTGAAGGACACTCCAGCACTCACCTTATTGATTAATATTCGTCATTTCAAATCTTGAGAGTGGATTTACAATGTCCATAAAGAATTCTCTGGATTGGACACCATAGGTGTAAATATTTTAACTTACTTCTAGAAGGGATGCTATTGTCAGAAACGATATTTATCTTTTTTTTTTATTTTCGATCATCTTGGAAACCTAAGAATTCTGCAGATTCTCACTGCTGCCTGCCATGGTGGCGTACATTGGGTTCTGTGTCTGGGTCTCCTCAAGGTTAATGAATTTACAAAAAAACAAAAGTCTACCAACAGTTCCAGTAGTTCTTGGCTGCTGACTGAATATCTTCATACCTTAAATATGGTAATCAACCCTATACTTCAGTTTACAAAAAGTCGGAAATATCTTTCCCGGGTGGAATTCGGATGATCTCCCAATAAAGCAAAAAAAATATTCTCTATTTTTTTTTTAACTACCTTATTGAGCTTCCCAGTCGGCTCGTGTTCATAAGTTTTCTCTTTATCCTTTTTTAACGATACTCATCAAAGGTTTTCCTTTTCATTTCGATATTCCATTATACATTACTTTGACACTTTTCAGCATTGAAATGAGTCTGGCATTTCCGTTAAGTGCTGTCAGTTTGTTGCATGCAAATAAGCATTGCGGTGTTTACGAACTTTCCGCTACTGCTCAACTTTTCTCATTTCACTTGACTTTTAATAACTATAATCAAGAGCTTCCTTCCCAATTTTTACTCATTTTCATATGAGACGGAGGTGGGAGGCACAGTGCCTGTGAGACGGAGGTGGGAGGCACAGTGCCTGTGAGACGGAGGTGGGAGGCACAGTGCCTGTGAGACGGAGGTGGGAGCACAGCTGTGAGACGGAGGTGGGAGGCACAGTGTCTTGGGAGGCACCCTGTGAGACGGAGGTGGGAGGCACAGTTTGAGACGGAGGTGGGAGGCACAGTGCCTGTGAGACGGAGGTGGGAGGCACAGTTGTCATATGAGACGGAGGTGGGAGGCACAGTGCCTGTGAGACGGAGGTGGGAGGCACAGTGCCTGTGAGACGGAGGTGGGAGGCACAGTGCCTGTGAGACGGAGGTGGGAGGCACAGTGCCTGTGAGACGGAGGTGGGAGGCACAGTGCCTGTGAGACGGAGGTGGGAGGCACAGTGCCTGTGAGACGGAGGTGGGAGGCACAGTGCCTGTGAGACGGAGGCGGGAGGCACAGCGCCTGTGAGACGGAGGTGGGAGGCACAGTGCCTGTGAGACGGAGGTGGGAGGCACAGTGCCTGTGAGACGGAGGTGGGAGGCACAGTGCCTGTGAGACGGAGGTGGGAGGCACAGTGCCTGTGAGACGGAGGTGGGAGGCACAGTGCCTGTGAGACGGAGGTGGGAGGCACAGTGCCTGTGAGACGGAGGTGGGAGGCACAGTGCCTGTGAGACGGAGGTGGGAGGCACAGTGCCTGTGAGACGGAGGTGGGAGGCACAGTGCCTGTGAGACGGAGGTGGGAGGCACAGTGCCTGTGAGACGGAGGCGGGAGGCACAGTGCCTGTGAGACGGAGGTGGGAGGCACAGTGCCTGTGAGACGGAGGTGGGAGGCACAGTGCCTGTGAGACGGAGGTGGGAGGCACAGTGCCTGTGAGACGGAGGTGGGAGGCACAGTGTCTGTGAGACGGAGGTGGGAGACACAGTGCCTGTGAGACGGAGGTGGGAGGCACAGTGCCTATGAGACGGAGGTGGGAGGCACAGTGCCTCTTGAAGAAAGTTATGGGTGTAGAGTGCGTCTGGCAAGACAGCTGTGGAATGAATAATAGTCTTGGATTGGGCGAATATTTTTGTTGGTTGATTTGGGTTTGAGAAGGACCTGCCCAGTACGGACCAGCAGGCTTACTGCAGTGCTCCTCCTGTCTTATGTTCTCATGAATATGTCTCTTTCGTTGAGCTACACAACCTGGGTAGTAGACGACTCATGAGGTAAAACAAAAATAGTAATTTAAACCATATATTTTATTCATTTTTTTTAGAGTACAGATAAAAAATGGTTAATTATTATTATTATTTTCACTATTAATAAGAAATGAAAATGGTAAATGATTTTTTATTCATATGAGAAAATTATTGTTTATTGCGGCAGAACCGTGACTGTGAAAACTAGTGACTGTGATAGCAAATAATTGTGATAGCAAGTGATTGTGATAGCAAGTGATTGTGATAGCAAGTGATTGTGATAGCAAGTGATTGTGATAGCAAGTGATTGTGATAGCAAGTGATTGTGATAGCAAGTGATTGTGATAGCAAGTGATTGTGATAGCAAGTGATTGTGATAGCAAGTGATTGTGATAGCAAGTGATTGTGATAGCAAGTGATTGTGATAGCAAGTGATTGTGATAGCAAGTGATTGTGATAGCAAGTGATTGTGATAGCAAGTGATTGTGATAGCAAGTGATTGTGATAGCAAGTGATTGTGATAGCAAGTGATTGTTATAGAAAGCGAATTATTGTAACAACAAGTGTTTGTGACGAAAGTGATAGTGAGCTGATTGTGAGGACAAAGGATTGTGAGACGTGACTGTGGAGAGACTGAGACGAAGGTAGCAGTACCACAACGAAATACAGTAGGCAGTAACACAAGGAAATACAGTAAGCAGTGCCACAAGGAAATACAGTATGCAACATCACAAGGAAATACAGTAGGGAGTACCACAGGAAATACAGTAAGCAGTGCCACAAGGAAATACAGTATGCAGCATCACAAGGAAATACAGTAGGCAGTACCACAAGGAAATACAGTAAGCAGTGCCACAAGGAAATACAGTATGCAGCATCACAAGGAAATACAGTAGGCAGTACCACAAGGAAATACAGTAAGCAGTGCCACAAGGAAATACAGTATGCAACATCACAAGGAAATACAGTAGGCAGTGCGACAAGGAAATACAGTACGCAGAATCACAAGGAAATACAGTAGCCAGAACCACAAGGAAATACAGTAGGCAGCACCACATGGAAATAAATGGAAGAGTCTACTGGCAGGGCTGCATCTGCTCTTGTTGCCACCACTGTAAGAACGACAGGAACTTTGTTGACTTAGGCATAAGAATTAACAACTGGGCATCTGCAAGTTCAACTGAATTGTTTGCCATCCTAATGGCGTAAACGCAAACTTATCACACTGAGCTTAACTTTGATTATTACTGATTCTATGTCATCACTGAAGACTTTTGATTCACATAATGACGCTAACATCATGCTCAAATAAGAAGTCAAATACAGATACTCAAAAACTCGGGAAAAGGGAATTATGTACAAGTTATACAGATTCCACTATACACTGGATTACTTTCTTAATGATAAAGTTAATACGTTAGCCAAGAAAAGTACCCTGAGGGAGAATGTAGAATGCAACTTTAGTGTATCTGTCATCATGAAAAATATTAGGAGAAAAATAAATAACGAAACAAAACTGTATAGGAATGCAGTTAGAAGCCTGAGTAGATCTATAAACCACTATGATAACGTGAACGTATATACGTACGTTTATAGAGCAACTTGAAATGTGAAAGGAGTAATACACAAATAACCCGCACATAAAAGAGAGAAGCTTACAACGACGTTTCGGTCCGACTTGGACCATTGACAAAGTCGTCGTCGTAAGCTTCTCTCATTTATGTGCGAGTTATTTGTGTATCGTTCCAGTCACGGTATTGTGCCTTTTTGTTATTTAAGTGAAAGGAGTGACTGATGTTGTAGAAGCCAGGCCTAGGCTTGGTTACAAGTTCTTTTGGCAGTTTGGTAGACACACAGATGATGATCAATACCAGCCCTATGGTCACTATCTTGAGAAATACCGAGATACACAGTGTAATAACCTATGTGATATGTCAGTATATCTTATTATTGGAAAGAAGATACCAGATATATTAAGTAAGTTTCATAAATCTCCTTCCAGCGGATAAGTAAACTGTACGTGTAAATCAAGATTTATACTCCTGTACACCCGCTTCGGGCCTAGTTGCTAGTTTTTTGTGTATCCATATGTTCTTGCGCTGCCATCCACGGGATGGATACGAGGTACACAATAAATTAGCCGCATTGGCGGCAAAATCTAATAACAATGAAATACAGTCGGTGGCACCACAGGAAAACACAGTAGGCAGTACTGCAAGGAAATAGAGTAGGCAGCACCACAAGGAAATAGAGTAGTCAGCACCACAAGGAAATAGAGTAGTCAGCACCACAAGGAAATAGAGTAGTCAGCACGACAAGGAAATAGAGTAGTCAGCACGACAAGGAAATAGAGTAGTCAGCACCACAAGGAAATAGAGTAGTCAGCACCACAAGGAAATAGAGTAGTCAGCACCACAAGGAAATAGAGTAGTCAGCACGACAAGGAAATAGAGTAGTCAGCACCACAAGGAAATAGAGTAGTCAGCACCACAAGGAAATAGAGTAGTCAGCACCACAAGGAAATAGAGTAGTCAGCACCACAAGGAAATAGAGTAGTCAGCACCACAAGGAAATAGAGTAGTCAGCACCACAAGGAAATAGAGTAGTCAGCACCACAAGGAAATAGAGTAGTCAGCACGACAAGGAAATAGAGTAGTCAGCACCACAAGGAAATAGAGTAGTCAGCACCACAAGGAAATAGAGTAGTCAGCACCACAAGGAAATAGAGTAGTCAGCAAGACAAGGAAATAGAGTAGTCAGCACGACAAGGAAATAGAGTAGTCAGCACCACAAGGAAATAGAGTAGTCAGCACCACAAGGAAATAGAGTAGTCAGCACCACAAGGAAATAGAGTAGTCAGCACGACAAGGAAATAGAGTAGTCAGCACCACAAGGAAATAGAGTAGTCAGCACCACAAGGAAATAGAGTAGTCAGCACGACAAGGAAATAGAGTAGTCAGCACCACAAGGAAATAGAGTAGTCAGCACCACAAGGAAATAGAGTAGTCAGCACCACAAGGAAATAGAGTAGTCAGCACCACAAGGAAATAGAGTAGTCAGCGCCACAAGGAAATAGAGTAGTCAGCACCACAAGGAAATAGAGTAGTCAGCACCACAAGGAAATAGAGTAGTCAGCGCCACAAGGAAATAGAGTAGTCAGCGCCACAAGGAAATAGAGTAGTCAGCACCACAAGGAAATAGAGTAGTCAGCACCACAAGGAAATAGAGTAGTCAGCACCACAAGGAAATAGAGTAGTCAGCACCACAAGGAAATAGAGTAGTCAGCGCCACAAGGAAATAGAGTAGTCAGCACCACAAGGAAATAGAGTAGTCAGCACCACAAGGAAATAGAGTAGTCAGCGCCACAAGGAAATAGAGTAGTCAGCGCCACAAGGAAATAGAGTAGTCAGCACCACAAGGAAATAGAGTAGTCAGCACGACAAGGAAATAGAGTAGTCAGCACCACAAGGAAATAGAGTAGTCAGCACCACAAGGAAATAGAGTAGTCAGCACCACAAGGAAATAGAGTAGTCAGCACCACAAGGAAATAGAGTAGTCAGCACCACAAGGAAATAGAGTAGTCAGCACCACAAGGAAATAGAGTAGTCAGCACCACAAGGAAATAGAGTAGTCAGCACGACAAGGAAATAGAGTAGTCAGCACCACAAGGAAATAGAGTAGTCAGCACCACAAGGAAATAGAGTAGTCAGCACGACAAGGAAATAGAGTAGTCAGCACCACAAGGAAATAGAGTAGTCAGCACCACAAGGAAATAGAGTAGTCAGCACCACAAGGAAATAGAGTAGTCAGCACCACAAGGAAATAGAGTAGTCAGCACCACAAGGAAATAGAGTAGTCAGCACCACAAGGAAATAGAGTAGTCAGCACCACAAGGAAATAGAGTAGTCACCACAAGCAAATAGAGTAGTCAGCACCACAAGGAAATAGAGTAGTCAGCACCACAAGGAAATAGAGTAGTCAGCACCACAAGGAAATAGAGTAGTCAGCACCACAAGGAAATAGAGTAGTCAGCACCACAAGGAAATAGAGTAGTCAGCACCACAAGGAAATAGAGTAGTCAGCACCACAAGGAAATAGAGTAGTCAGCACCACAAGGAAATAGAGTAGTCAGCACCACAAGGAAATAGAGTAGTCAGCACCACAAGGAAATAGAGTAGTCAGCACCACAAGGAAATAGAGTAGTCAGCACCACAAGGAAATAGAGTAGTCAGCACCACAAGGAAATAGAGTAGTCAGCACCACAAGGAAATAGAGTAGTCAGCACCACAAGGAAATAGAGTAGTCAGCACCACAAGGAAATAGAGTAGTCAGCACCACAAGGAAATAGAGTAGTCAGCACCACAAGGAAATAGAGTAGTCAGCACCACAAGGAAATAGAGTAGTCAGCACCACAAGGAAATAGAGTAGTCAGCACCACAAGGAAATAGAGTAGTCAACACCACAAGGAAATAGAGTAGTCAGCACCACAAGGAAATGCAGTAGGCAGCATTGCAAGGAAATATATTAGGTGCGACCACAAGGAAATACATTAGGCAGCATTGCAAGGAAATACATTAGGTACGACCACAATAAAATACAGTAGGCAGCACCACAAGGAAAAACAGTAGGCAGCACCACAAGGAAATACAGCAGGCAAGACCACAGTGAAATACAATAGGCAGCACTACAAGGAAATACAATATGCAGGACTACATGGAAATACAGTAGGCAGGACCACAAGGAAATACAATAGGCAACACCTCAAGGAAATACAATAGGCAGGACCACAAGGAAATACAGTAGGCAGGATCACAAACAAATACAGTAGGCAGCAACACAAGGAAGTACAGTAGGCAGCAACACAAGGAAATACAGTAGGCAGGATCACAAACAAATACAGTAGGCAGCAACACAAGGAAGTACAGTAGGCAGCAACACAAGGAAATACAGTAGGCAGGATCACAAACAAATACAGTAGGCAGCAACACAAGGAAGTACAGTAGGCAGCAACACAAGGAAATACAGTAGGCAGGATCACAAACAAATACAGTAGGCAGCAACACAAGGAAGTACAGTAGGCAGCAACACAAGGAAATACAGTAGGCAGGATCACAAACAAATACAGTAGGCAGCAACACAAGGAAGTACAGTAGGCAGCAACACAAGGAAATACAGTAGGCAGGATCACAAACAAATACAGTAGGCAGCAACACAAGGAAGTACAGTAGGCAGCAACACAAGGAAATACAGTAGGCAGGATCACAAACAAATACAGTAGGCAGGAACACAAGGAAGTGCAACACCACAAGGTACTTTAACACCAGAATCTGAGGAAACAGTTGCAGAATACATCAGACTCCAAGACACGAAGCTGTCTAGAAACTATTGGATATTAAATACATCAATATTTTACCAGGAAGAAGTGCAAATATGATGAAGGTGAAAACAGGAATAAACTCAGAAAGTGAAAGTAAATAAAGAGAGAGAGAAAAAAACAGAAATGTATGAGCAGAGAGAAACTTTCAAAAGAGAGAAAGACAAGAGTATACCAACAAGGTTACTAGTACCAACAAGGTTACTAGTACCAACAAGGTTACTAGTACCAACAAGGTTACTAGTACCAACAAGGTTACTAGTACCAACAAGGTTACTAGTACCAACAAGGTTACTAGTACCAACAAGGTTACTAGTACCAACAAGGTTACTAGTACCAACAAGGTTACTAGTACCAACAAGGTTACTAGTACCAACAAGGTTACTAGTACCAACAAGGTTACTAGTACCAACAAGGTTACTAGTACCAACAAGGTTACTAGTACCAACAAGGTTACTAGTACCAACAAGGTTACTAGTACCAACAAGGTTACTAGTACCAACAAGGTTACTAGTACCAACAAGGTTACTAGTACCAACAAGGTTACTAGTACCAACAAGGTTACTAGTACCAACAAGGTTACTAGTACCAACAAGGTTACTAGTACCAACAAGGTTACTAGTACCAACAAGGTTACTAGTACCAACAAGGTTACTAGTACCAACAAGGTTACTAGTACCAACAAGGTTACTAGTACCAACAAGGTTACTAGTACCAACAAGGTTACTAGTACCAACAAGGTTACTAGTACCAACAAGGTTACTAGTACCAACAAGGTTACTAGTACCAACAAGGTTACTAGTACCAACAAGGTTACTAGTACCAACAAGGTTACTAGTACCAACAAGGTTACTAGTACCAACAAGGTTACTAGTACCAACAAGGTTACTAGTACCAACAAGGTTACTAGTACCAACAAGGTTACTAGTACCAACAAGGTTACTAGTACCAACAAGGTTACTAGTACCAACAAGGTTACTAGTACCAACAAGGTTACTAGTACCAACAAGGTTACTAGTACCAACAAGGTTACTAGTACCAACAAGGTTACTAGTGCCAACAAGGTTACTAGTGCCAACAAGGTTACTAGTGCCAACAAGGTTACTAGTGCCAACAAGGTTACTAGTGCCAACAAGGTTACTAGTACCAACAAGGTTACTAGTACCAACAAGGTTACTAGTACCAACAAGGTTACTAGTACCAACAAGGTTACTAGTACCAACAAGGTTACTAGTACCAACAAGGTTACTAGTACCAACAAGGTTACTAGTACCAACAAGGTTACTAGTACCAACAAGGTTACTAGTACCAACAAGGTTACTAGTACCAACAAGGTTACTAGTACCAACAAGGTTACTAGTACCAACAAGGTTACTAGTACCAACAAGGTTACTAGTACCAACAAGGTTACTAGTGCCAACAAGGTTACTAGTGCCAACAAGGTTACTAGTACCAACAAGGTTACTAGTGCCAACAAGGTTACTAGTGCCAACAAGGTTACTAGTGCCAACAAGGTTACTAGTACCAACAAGGTTACTAGTGCCAACAAGGTTACTAGTACCAACAAGGTTACTAGTACCAACAAGGTTACTAGTACCAACAAGGTTACTAGTACCAACAAGGTTACTAGTACCAACAAGGTTACTAGTACCAACAAGGTTACTAGTACCAACAAGGTTACTAGTACCAACAAGGTTACTAGTACCAACAAGGTTACTAGTACCAACAAGGTTACTAGTACCAACAAGGTTACTAGTACCAACAAGGTTACTAGTACCAACAAGGTTACTAGTACCAACAAGGTTACTAGTACCAACAAGGTTACTAGTACCAACAAGGTTACTAGTACCAACAAGGTTACTAGTACCAACAAGGTTACTAGTACCAACAAGGTTACTAGTACCAACAAGGTTACTAGTACCAACAAGGTTACTAGTACCAACAAGGTTACTAGTACCAACAAGGTTACTAGTACCAACAAGGTTACTAGTACCAACAAGGTTACTAGTACCAACAAGGTTACTAGTACCAACAAGGTTACTAGTACCAACAAGGTTACTAGTACCAACAAGGTTACTAGTACCAACAAGGTTACTAGTACCAACAAGGTTACTAGTACCAACAAGGTTACTAGTACCAACAAGGTTACTAGTACCAACAAGGTTACTAGTACCAACAAGGTTACTAGTACCAACAAGGTTACTAGTACCAACAAGGTTACTAGTACCAACAAGGTTACTAGTACCAACAAGGTTACTAGTACCAACAAGGTTACTAGTACCAACAAGGTTACTAGTACCAACAAGGTTACTAGTACCAACAAGGTTACTAGTAACAACAAGGTACCAACAAGGTTACTAGTACCAACAAGGTTACTAGTACCAACAAGGTTACTAGTACCAACAAGGTTACTAGTACCAACAAGGTTACTAGTACCAACAAGGTTACTAGTACCAACAAGGTTACTAGTACCAACAAGGTTACTAGTACCAACAAGGTTACTAGTACCAACAAGGTTACTAGTACCAACAAGGTTACTAGTACCAACAAGGTTACTAGTACCAACAAGGTTACTAGTACCAACAAGGTTACTAGTACCAACAAGGTTACTAGTACCAACAAGGTTACTAGTACCAACAAGGTTACTAGTACCAACAAGGTTACTAGTACCAACAAGGTTACTAGTACCAACAAGGTTACTAGTACCAACAAGGTTACT
>NC_091304.1:37946669-37951669 GCF_038502225.1 Cherax quadricarinatus | reverse complement strand
GGATGCACATTACACACCCTTAGCTGTTCAGCCCGTACAGTCACATGGTCCATCTGAAACAATTAGTACTCCTTCCCTCCTGATGACCTTAACCCAGTATTTTGTCACACTGTAGTCACTCTGGGTATAATGGTTACATCATCTTGCCCAGAAACAAGAGTGGAGGAGAAGGTCCTACCTTGTTGGAACCACAACTACCAAAGAGAGAGAGAGAGAGAGAGAGAGAGAGAGAGAGATAGCCTCTTCCCATCTACCTAACAACAACAAACAAACAAAAAAAAGTCGACATGCCAAATTCTTTAGGTACTACAACATTTTTTTTGATAAATTAGACACATGTGCAACTCTTGGGTATCTTTATTGAGGAAACGTTTCGCCACACAGTGGCTTCATCAGTCCATACAAAGGAGAATCTTGAAGAACAGGAGGAGAATGAGGTAATCAGTCCCTCAACCTTGTGCCGATGTGGTCAGTCCATCAATCTTGAATAGAATACGGCATACGTGCTGAGAAGGAGCTTATAAACCGTTGGCAGGAGAGGTGCAGCAGTCATAGGTCGTGTAACATTTGTTCAATGTTGAAGTAGGTCGTGCCCAAGAATTAGGCAAGCGAAGAATTCCCAAGTATTAAGATCCCAATCTACAAACCTGTCAGACACTGCAACTTCTTGGGATCTTAATACTTGGGAATTCTTCGCTTGCCTAATTCTTGGGCACGACCTACTTCAACATTGAACAAATGTGACACGACCTATGACTGCTTCACCTCTCCTGCCAACGGTTTATAAGCTCCTTCTCAGCACGTATGCCGTATTCTATTCAAGATTGATGGACTGACCACATCGACTCAAGGTTGAGGGACTGATTACCTCATTCTCCTCCTGTTCTTCAAGATTCTCCTTTGTATGGACTGATGAAGCCACTGTGTGGCGAAACGTTTCCTCAATAAAGATACCCAAGAGTTGCACATGTGTCTAATTTATCAACATGTCGGTTCTCTGAACCATTCATCTACAAACATTTTTTTTCCATTACCACACCTTATTTTACTTTTAAAAAAGAAATACACGCTTTATAATCTATTTTAATTGTGTGTGTTTGTAGTACAGCTTATATTATTATATTATTATATTATTATATCATTATATTATTGGAAAAACAGGGCTTGACCCAAGTGCCTTTTTTTCCATAAAGGTGATCTGCCTTTATGACAGAATTAAAGTAGTTGTGCCCCCAGCAGTTTATTCTTGTTCTTGTCCAGACCAGAGCTTTGGTGAGATGGGTAAGGAAGAAGGATGGGTAAGGATAGAAATATTGGAAAAGGGTGGGAAGGGGGAGAGAGGTAGGATATAAAAGGTAAGTGGCCCCACCACTTTGGTGTAATTTAAAAAGTGTACGTGAAATGATAAGATATTCTTTAAGGGGTATAAGACTAACCCATCAGAGTCACATAGATATAACAGATATATAAGTACATAACTCTGAATTGGTAGTAATTATACTAGTTGCATTTTTTTTTATCGATTGCACAACGGATATTTATGCGACAATGAAGGCAATAATTTTCTGGCCAGTTTATACAATTACGTGACAATGGCCTCTTACAGGTGGTGTCCAGCCATGGTAAATAGCATAATTTTTACATTAGATTGTTATATAAGATTTCTTCCTAATTGGGGGCGATGATTTTCTCAGTATACATAGAAGGGTTCTGGTGTTACCCAATCTTCTTCATCAGGGAGGTTGCTCAATATCATGGGTCGATGGTAATCATCTTTATGTATAAAACGACGGACCATCTGTGGGAGAGTCATTCTTTGAGTTCTGTGAGGAGGAGTATTGATTATATAATCCGTGGTATTTACCACTTGTATAGGATATTCTCTATCTGGCATGTATAGTTCTTGCATTGTATAAAGTTGTTTCTTTTTTAGGGTGTCAAGGCGTACATTTATGGCAGTAATATCTTGTTGTATGTGTAAATCTGCCATTTTAACTCTGTCTCTCCTCCTGGTATCGGTAATGAAGCGAAGAGCTCTATTCTGGACCCTTTGTAACCGTAGCATATTGGTCTTTGTAGTTAATGACATTGGGACACAAGGGTATTCGAGTATAAGTCGTATTAACATTTTATACAGATGGTTTTTGACATGTTGAGGGGCTTGATTGAATCGAAAGAGACTGCTAAGACCGGCTTTGGCTATGTTGATCTTTTTAGTTACATGAGATGTTGAGTGGAGCAGCCTGTCTATTTCATATCCCAAAATCTTGTTAGGGTTTCTAATGGCATGTTGAGTCCTATAGCCCCATAACAGTGCTACGCTTCTCTCCTCCTGATAATCTCCATGATTTTGCATACTATACATGTCAATGACACTGGTCTGTAATTTAATGCCTCGTGGCTGTCTCCTTTCTTGAAAATTGGGACTACATTTGCCACCTTCTATACCTCAGGTAGTTGCCCAGTTCAGCTTCTCACATATTTCTTAGTCGTGTCTTGTAAACTCCTAGTCATTCTTCCTCAGCTTGTTTACCTGGTCCTTGACTGTTGTTTTCCTCCTGATGTGGCTATACAACAGTTTCGGATCAGATTTGACTTTCGATGCTATATCATTTTCGTACTGTAGCTGGGCCTCCCTCCTTATCGGTGTATATTCGTTTCTGGCTCTCCCACTAATTTCTTTATTTTCCTATGTCCTTTGTCTTCTGTACCTTTTCCATTCTTGAGCACACTTAGTTTTTACCTCCCTACACTTTAGGGTGAACTAAGGGCTCATTCTGGTCTTACTGTTATTTCTGTTTCCCTTGGGAACAAACCTCTCCTTGCATTTTGTTGTCACATAGTCCATAGTCCATAGTTCCTCATGCTTGTGTACTCCTCCTTTTGTGATTTGGCTTTTCCATTCTACTCCTGTTACCCTATCCACTTGTAACTCTACTATGTATTCAAAGCTCAGAACCACAAGATCACTAGGTCTGAGACTCCTATCGTTTGTGATGTCCTCGATGTATCAACTACTCATGGTGAATACGAGGTCCAGTCTTGCTGGTTCATCCTCACCTCTTTGGTAGTGTCCTAATATGTTGATGAATGATGTTTTCTAGTACCACATCTAACATTTTGGCTCTCTATATTTCGGGACAACCATGTGGCTCCAGGTTTTCCCAGGCAATCTCCTTGTGACTGAAATCGCCCATAACTAGTAACTTCGCTCTACCCATGTGAGCTCTTCTGGCCACCTCAGCTAGTGTGCCCACCATTGCTCTGTTGCTCTCTTTATATTCTTTTCTTGGCCTCCTGCAGTTCTGTGACGGGTTGCACATCACTGCAATTACCACCTTAGGGCCCCCAGACTGAACTGATCCTACTGTGTACTCCCTTTCGCCCATTCCGTCTATTCCTTCCATTTCCTCAAATCCCCACCGGTTTTTAATGAGCAGTGCAGCTCCTCCTTTCCCTCTGCTCTCTCTATCTTTCCTCAGGATCTGACATCCAGGTGGAAAGACTGCGTCTGTTATTATCCTGGTGAGTTTCGTTTCTGTGAGTGCTGTGTGTGTGTGTGTGTGTGTGTGTGTAGACATGCTCGGTGTTATACTCACCCCAAGATCTTTCTCCTTGAGTGAGGTTTGCAGTCTTTGGCCACCTAGCCTATACTCTGTCTGTGGTCTTCTGTGTCCTTCCTCTATCTTCATGACTTTGCATTTGGCAGGATTAAATTCGAGAAGCCATTTGCTGGACCAGGTGTCCAGTCTGTCCAGGTCTCTTTGAAGTCCTGCCTGGTCCTCATCAGATTTAATTCTCCTCATTAACTTCACATCATCTGCAAACAGGGACACTTCTGAGTCTAACCCTTCCGTCATGTCGTTCACATATACCAAAAATAGCACTGGTCCTAGGACCGACCCCTGTGGGACCCCGCTCGTCACAGGTGCCCACTGTGATACATCATTACGTACCATGACTCGTTGTTGCCTCCCTGTCAGGTATTCTCTGATCCATTGCAGTGCCCTTCCTGTTATATGCGCCTGATGCTCTAGCTTCTGCACTAATCTCTTGTGAGGAACTGTGTCAAAGGCCTTCTTGCAGTCCAAGAAGATGCAATCAACCCACCCCTCTCTCTCTTGTCTTACTTCTGTTATTTTATCATAAAACTCCAGAAGGTTTGTGACACAGGATTTGCCTTCCGTGAATCCGTGCTGGTTGGCATTTATACTCCTGTTCCGTTCCAGGTGCTCCACCACTCTCCTCCTGATAATCTTCTCCATAATTTTGCATACTATACACGTCAATGACACAGGTCTATAGTTTAGTGCCTCTTTTCTGTCTCCTTTTTTGAAAATGGGAACTACATTTGCTGTCTTCCATACCTCAGGTAGTTGCCCAGTTTCCAGGGATGTGTTGAAGATTGTGGTAAGTGGTACGCACAACATATCTGCTCCCTCTCTAAGGACCCATGGAGAGATGTTGTCCGGTCCCATTGCCTTTGAGGTATCGATGTCCCTTAGCAGTTTCTTCACCTCCTCCTCATCTGTATGTATGTCGTCCAACACTTGCTTGGTGTATTCCTTGTTGTGTCCCCATCTGGTCTGTCCCCCCAGAGTCCTTCCTGTCTCTACTGTAAATACTTCCTTAAATCTCGTGTTGAGCTCCTCACATACCTCTTGATCGTTTCTTGTAGTTCCCCACCTTCTTTCCTCAGCCTTATCACCTGGTCCTTGATCTGTTGTCTTCTTCCTAATGTGGCTATCAGCAGTTTCGGGTCAGATTTGACTTTCGATGCTATGTCGTTTTCATACTGTCTCTGGGCCTCCCCTCCTTTATCTGCGCATACTCGTTTCTGGCTCTTCTACTAATCTCCTTGTTTTCCTGGGTCCTATGCCTGTACCTTTTCCATTCTCTGTTGCACTTAGCTTTTGCCTTTCCTCCACACCTTCAGGTAAACCAAGGACTCGTCTTGGTCTTCCTATTATTTCTGTTTCCTTGGGAACAAAACTTTCCCT